>NC_091194.1:21865386-22165386 GCF_040958095.1 Procambarus clarkii
AAAGAAGAGGAGATTTTTGACATCCAGTACCTTCGTCCCTTGGGAAAGAGTGATCACGTCCTGTTAGACATTAAATATGCTTTAAGATATCATCTAGAAGAAAATGGGGACATTGAAACAGTTGATAAACTCGATTTAAGGAGAGGCAACTATGGGGAACTTCGAAATTTTTTAATGAGTGTAATTGGACAGAATTGTTGCTAGGCAGGGAAGTAAATGAAATGTATGCCAAATTTTTTAAACTATACGAGGAAGGCACACAAACATTCATACCAAAACAGAGATGCAGGGCCAGAAAACAGGATTGGTTCGACAGAAATTGTGAGAGGGCAAGAGACCAAAAGACACAAAAATGGAATCAGTATAGGAAGAGGCCAAACCCCCAAACATACCAGCGATACAAAGATGCGAGAAACAACTATACAGCAGTAAGGAGAGAGGCAGAAAGAAATTTTGAAAAAGGGATAGCAGATAAATGTAAAACAGAACCGGGCCTATTCTACAAATTCATAAACAACAAATTGCAGGTAAAGGATAATATCCAGAGGTTGAAAATGGGAAACAGATTCACGGAAAATGAAAAGGAAATGTGTGAAACATTAAATGAAAAGTTCCAAAGTGTGTTTGTACAAAATGAAATCGTCAGAGAACCAGACACAATAAGAATTCCAGAGAACAACATAGAGCGGATAGAGGTGTCTAGAGATGAAGTGGAAAATATGCTAAAGGAGCTCGGGAAGAACAAAGCAGCTGGCCCAGATGGCGTTTCACCATGGGTTCTGAGAGAATGTGCATCTGAGCTCAGCATTCCACTTCACCTGATCTTTCAGGCATCCCTGTGTACAGGAATCGTAGCAGACGTGTGGAAACAGGCTAACATAGTTCCAATCTACAAAAGTGGCAGCAGGGAAGACCCCCTCAATTATAGACCTGTATCATTGACAAGTGTAATAGTGAAAGTATTGGAAAAGCTAATCAAAACTAAATGGGTAGAACACCTAGAGAGAAATGATATAATATCAGACAGACAGTATGGTTTTCGATCTGGAAGATCCTGTGTATCGAATTTACTCAGTTTCTATGATCGAGCCACAGAGATATTACAGGAAAGAGATGGTTGGGTTGACTGCATCTATCTGGACCTAAAAAAGGCTTTTGACAGAGTTCCACATAAGAGGTTGTTCTGGAAACTGGAAAATATTGGAGGGGTGACAGGTAAGCTTCTATCATGGATGAAAAATTTTCTGACTGATAGAAAAATGAGGGCAGTAATCAGAGGCAATGTATCGGAATGGAGAAATGTCACAAGTGGAGTACCACAGGGTTCAGTTCTTGCACCAGTGATGTTTATTGTGTACATAAATGATCTACCAGTTGGTATACAGAATTATATGAACATGTTTGCTGATGATGCTAAGATAATAGGAAGGATAAGAAATTTAGACGATTGTCATGCCCTTCAAGAAGACCTGGACAAAATAAGTATATGGAGCACCACCTGGCAAATGGAATTTAATGTTAATAAATGTCATGTTATGGAATGTGGAATAGGAGAACATAGACCCCATACAACCTATATATTATGTGAGAAATCTTTAAAGAATTCTGATAAAGAAAGAGATCTAGGGGTGGTTCTAGATAGAAAACTATCACCTGAGGACCACATAAAGAATATTGTGCAAGGAGCCTATGCGATGCTTTCTAACTTCAGAATTGCATTTAAATACATGGATGGCGATATACTAAAGAAATTGTTCATGACTTTTGTTAGGCCAAAGCTAGAATATGCAGTTGTTGTGTGGTGCCCATATCTTAAGAAGCACATCAACAAACTGGAAAAGGTGCAAAGACATGCTACGAAGTGGCTCCCAGAACTGAAGGGCAAGAGCTACGAGGAGAGGTTGGAAGCATTGAACATGCCAAAACTAGAAGACAGAAGAAAGAGGTGATATGATCACTACATACAAAATAGTAACAGGAATTGATAAAATCGACAGGGAAGATTTCCTGAGACCTGGCACTTCAAGAACAAGAGGTCATAGATTTAAACTAGCTAAACACAGATGCCGAAGAAATATAAGAAAATTCACCTTCGCAAATAGAGTGGTAGACGGTTGGAACAAGTTAAGTGAGAAGGTGGTGGAGGCCAAGACCGTCAGTAGTTTCAAAGCGTTATATGACAAAGAGTGCTGGGAAGACGGGACACCACGAGCGTAGCTCTCATCCTGTAACTACACTTAGGTAATTACCTGTTGTTTGATGGTTGAGAGGCAGGACCAAAGAGCCAGAGCTCAACCCCCACAAGCACAATTAGGTGAGTACACTCTTTGAGGCTACCTGAATTTCTTTCTGACTGAAGGACACTCTTGAGGTATGCTGAATCTCTTCCTGCGTGGGACCATACAAAGCGATCTTTTCAAGACTACTTTACAAATTGATCTTTTCCTATAATCTTTTCAGTACCACCTTATGCTTTACAAGCTTGGCTACATACAACCTACAAGTACTGAAGCCAAGGGTGTACGTGAGTGCATTATTTGCAAGCACACAGAATGAAGAAACGGGAAGCGAAAATTTATCTGTACCTGGTGCAACGAGAGCAAAGTCGCGCTGTGCACCATGGGCTACTTTGTTGATTATTTCTCACTTCCAAAGTACTGTAATTACCTAAGTGTAATTACCTAAGTGTAGTTACAGGATGAGAGCTACGCTCGTGGTGTCCCGTCTTCCCAGCACTCTTTGTCATATAATGCTTTGAAACTACTGACGGTCTTGGCCTCCACCACCTTCTCACTTAACTTGTTCCAACCGTCTACCACTCTATTTGCAAAGGTGAATTTTCTTATATTTCTTCGGCATCTGTGTTTAGCTAGTTTAAATCTATGACCTCTTGTTCTTGAAATTCCAGGTCTCAGGAAGTCTTCCCTGTCGATTTTATCAATTCCTGTAACTATTTTGTATGTAGTGATCATATCACCTCTTTTTCTTCTGTCTTCTAGTTTTGGCATATTTAATGCTTCTAACCTCTCCTCGTAGCTCTTGCCCTTCAGTTCTGGGAGCCACTTAGTAGCATGTCTTTGCACCTTTTCCAGTTTGTTGATGTGCTTCTTAAGATATGGGCACCACACAACAGCTGCATATTCTAGCTTTGGCCTAACAAAAGTCATGAACAATTTCTTTAGTATATCGCCATCCATGTATTTAAATGCAATTCTGAAGTTAGAAAGCATAGCATAGGCTCCTTGCACAATATTCTTTATGTGGTCCTCAGGTGATAGTTTTCTATCTAGAACCACTCCTAGATCTCTTTCTTTATCAGAATTCTTTAAAGATTTCTCACATAATATATAGGTTGTGTGGGGTCTATGTTCTCCTATTCCACATTCCATAACATGACATTTATTAACATTAAATTCCATTTGCCAAGTGGTGCTCCATATACTTATTTTGTCCAGGTCTTCTTGAAGGGCATGACAGTCATCTAAATTTCTTATCCTTCCTATTATCTTAGCATCATCAGCAAACATGTTCATATAATTCTGTATACCAACTGGTAGATCATTTATGTACACAATAAACATCACTGGTGCAAGAACTGAACCCTGTGGTACTCCACTTGTGACATTTCTCCATTCTGATACATTGCCTCTGATTACTGCCCTCATTTTTCTATCAGTCAGAAAATTTTTCATCCATGATAGAAGCTTACCTGTCACCCCTCCAATATTTTCCAGTTTCCAGAACAACCTCTTATGTGGAACTCTGTCGAAAGCCTTTTTTAGGTCCAGATAGATGCAGTCAACCCAACCATCTCTTTCCTGTAATATCTCTGTGGCTCGATCATAGAAACTGAGTAAATTCGATACACAGGATCTTCCAGATCGAAAACCATACTGTCTGTCTGATATTATATCATTTCTCTCTAGGTGTTCTACCCATTTAGTTTTGATTAGTTTTTCCAATACTTTCACTATTACACTTGTCAATGATACAGGTCTATAATTGAGGGGGTCTTCCCTGCTGCCACTTTTGTAGATTGGAACTATGTTAGCCTGTTTCCACCCGTCTGCTACGATTCCTGTACACAGGGATGCCTGAAAGATCAGGTGAAGTGGAATGCTGATGTGTAATACAGTGTGTTACTGTGTAAATAGTGTGTGAAACTGTACATATTGTAATTTTAGTGAATTTTTAACACTTTCCTGGATTTTCGACTTGGAATTACGGGCGTTTTCCTTAACCGCTTGTCGGATCACAATGTAATTTTACGGTGCGGTTTAAAATATTTGTAAAAAATCCAGTTTAAATCCGATTTACTTGGGGTTTGTTTCAAACTCCGCGCCATGAAATTCCCGTTCTCTCGGGTAGGCCGCAAGTCACGTCGGCCTACTGGGTCACGTGACAGGCCCATTGTTTTGTTGTCACGTGGAGCGATCGGATCTCTCTCCCCTCGGCCGCCAAACTCGCACGTTTTCAAGGATTATTACCCGTTTGTGTGTGTTTATAACACACTAAATTCATCAATAATGGATCCAGCACCAGGCCCAAGCGGTGTTTTGGCTACAGGAGCCTCAGAATCAAGTGGAAAAGACAGGATTACCGCCATCTATAGGAGGTTTGCTGGTATGAGGCTCACTCCCACCAAGATTCCCAATGTCTTGGATGCCTTTGATCAAGCTGAAAATGAACGAAGTGATGCAGAAGGTGAGGATGTAGAAGAAGAATTTGAAATTGGGGGCCGTAGACCCCTTGGGGATGACTCAACAGAGGATGAGATTGAAAGCCAAACTGAGGAGGAGGAGGAGGAGGGGGCACCAGCACCACCGACTAAGACTACAGCAGGTTGTGGTGAACAAACCACAGGCAATTGTTGACTACAATAAGTTCATGAAGGGTGTTGACCACTTTGATCAAATGGTAAAGTATTACCATTTCGCCAGGAAATGTCACAAGTGGACCAAGAAAATAACATTTTATTTCTTGCAAATGGCATTGCAAGACGCTTATGCATTGTACAAGGCCAACACAGATGATCGAAGGAAACTAACTCTGCTCCAGTTCCATGAAGTTGCTATTTGGTCTTTATTGAAATTTGACAAGGCAGAGTGGCCTGCAACAACTACACCATCTCCACATCTAGTTCATGCTCCAGACATGTATGATGACACTGGTCCTGTGTATCCTGCTGCTGACCCGTCAACACCTGGCCCGTCGGGTGTGAGGCGCCCTCTCTTCACGTCTACACCTAGTGCTGAAGCTGAATCTGATGAAGATAATTCATATTCCACATTAGTGTTTGAAAACAATAGTGAGAGCGACGATTCAGACAGTAGTTTATTGCCAACCCAGAGACAACAGCGACGTGTTGTTATAGCAGAGACTCGCCTGAACTATAAATTGAACATGAGCTGGTAAAAATCCCCAAACGTCGCAGGTGTGAAGTGTGTGCAAAGTCGGGTATCAGGAAGGAAACTGGTATAGCGTGCAAGACATGCGATGTTCCACTTTGCGTCATACCTTGTTACACCACTTATCACAGGAAAAGGGTGTATTGGGTGGACAAGAAATAATCACCCGCACCAGCTTCACTCCACCTAGGAACATCTGTTGAGCAACTTCAGGAATCAGTACCTGAAGGAGGTGGCGTGGAGATAAAATGCTCAACTTATTTTACTACAATCGTCTTTGCTTTGGTAAGTACACATAATTGTCTTAGATTGTTTTAGTGTTGTAGTCTATTTTCTTAGGAATATTTTGATACCTAAATGAGAACTGTAGCACGAAAACTAAAGTAAGTATACACGAAACAAGGGAAACTTTTTTTGTGGGTGTTGCGGGTGTGAGTTGGAGTGTCAAGAGCGGGTTCCGGTTGTGTGTTTTCCGTCATCTCTACAGCTGTGAATTCCAAGGAATTGTATTTGATATGCATATGTCTGTGTAGGGAATTTTATTCCGAACACTATACAAAAAAAAAAACGGTGTGAAACAAGTATAAACTTGAAAAACATGAGCAAAGTAAAAACTTTTGACGCTCACAGGTACAAACACGCGCAAGATTTTATTCGCCGCAAATTTATTTGACACTGTGTTGGCCAACTCTACCCATGTTCTTATAGAACTTTCTATTGCGAACACATTGCTATATAAATGAAATACGTAGCTCCAGAAATAATGTCAGGACAGTGAAATAAGTATAAACTCTCAAAGCGCTGCATCACACCAGTGTCGTCGCTGCTGAAATCACGGCTAACACTTCGCCCAGTTCCCACACTCGTGCGGGTCACCCGATACCATAATTAGACATTGATAGGCATATGTCTGGGTGGGGAATTTTATTGCGAGTTCAGTGATATCAAAATGAGCGCTGTAGGATGACTGTGAGGCTGGCAACAAACGAAAGAGTATGAACATTTACTTCCTGTTTGGGTGTCACGGCGAGTCATCTTCGTGTTTATTTACTTCGTGGTGGGATACCAAATGCTTGGGTGACATTTTATGCATATGATCTTGTAGAGAATTTTATTGCCAACGCATTGATACCAAAATGAAAAACGTAGCTCGAGAATTGATGTTAGGAGCGTGAAAAGATTATAAACTTTTTTGTGTTTACGCTTGAGCGCCCAGAACGCCGCGCGCACAACCCGCTTTTTTTTTTTCAGCTAGTGCCGCGCGCACTAAAGTGTTAACAGGTAATATTGTGACAATAAACATTTATTGTAGACACATTACTGGCACATGTATCACAGTTCCATGGAACATTATGAACGTTCTACTGTATACATATTGTAAAGGACACAAATATGCATCATATACGATAAAAAAACAAATAAAACCGCATTGGAAATACATAAAACAAATAATTGAAAATATGTTTGTGGCAACACCTGGTGCTTGAATGACCCGCGCGACCGTGTCTGGGCGATTCACCCACGGGCAACCAGGCTCTGATGACGTCACAGCGCACCTTGTTCACGTCCTCACAGCCAAAGTAAGTTGAATTTGGTATTTATTTTTACATAGATATGTTCAGGGAAGGGAATTTATCATATTACGAAGAAAAAATAATTTTTTGGGAACACTTTATTTCATGCGCATCGTGGAAATTTCACAGAACTGAAGGACAAGAGCTACGAGGAGAGGTTAGAGGCATTAAATATGCCAAAACTAGAAGACAGAAGAAGGTGATATGATCACTACATACAAAATAGTAACAGGAATTGATAAAATCGATAGGGGAGATTTCCCGAGACCTGGAACTTTAAGGACAAGAAGTCATAGATTTAAAGTGGCTAAACACAGATGCCGAAGAAATATAAGAAAATTCACTTTCGCAAACAGAGTGGTAGACGGTTGGAACAAGTTAGGTGAGAAAGTGGTGGTGGCCAAGACTGTCAGTAGTTTCAAAGCGTTATATGACAGTGCTGGGAAGATGGGACACCACGAGCGTAGCTCTCATCCTGTAACTACACTTAGGTAATTACAATAAACTCCGCAGCACAGTGGTTAAACCATTTTATTCCTTGCCCATCCTTTTCAATGACTACGTTGTCCCAGGTCCAGCTTCTTCTCAAGCTGGGCGTTTGTACGATTTCTCTGGACCTCAATGACGCTTATTGGCACGTTCCTATTCATCCGGGGTTCAGGGATTGGTTAGGTATCATGGTCGGGTGTCAGGCTTGTCGCTTTCATTGCCCTACATTCGGTTCGAATCTGGTATCTCATGTATGCACGTGTTTAACCAAGATCATAGTGACCCGTGTTCATTTGCTAGATATTAGGGTTCTGGCCTACCTCGACAACTGGTTGGCTTCAGCAGACTGAAGACCCAGTGGTCTTCATGTTTGCTCGCCGGGGATGTGGCTCTTTCCCGGCTTGCCGAGTTCGGGTTCCTGGTGAATTGGCAGAAGTCCCATCTGGTTCTGCACCGGGTTCGAACTTTGCTGGGCGTTGTGGGGGATTCTCGGACCACATTCGTTTCTCTCCCTCCTGCAGCTTTGCTTTGGCTGCAGTCCCGTCATCTGCTGTTTTTGAGGGGGACCTGTTGGTTTTCCCTGGGAGCTGAGATCGGCTTCAGAAGCTGTTCTGGTATATTCAGGGCAGCCTCTTTCACCACTCTCACGGTTGCTGGGATCCTTGTGTCGGTTGCTGCACCTCTAGCTTCCTCTTCGGGTTTTTCAGTGTTCAGTGCCATGGCGCCTTTCCCGTTCCCTCGCATTTCACATTCAGGGGTGTCCAATGTCCTGTCTTGCTTCATTCCTCTTTCCGCAAAGTGGACGGTCAACACCGCTTCCTTCTTTTGGCTTTGTCGGATGTTCGGGCACCTGGAGGTGGACCTCTTCACGTTGGCCTGGTCCCGGCACCTTCCGTTATAAGTGGCGCCATTTTCCGACTGCGAGGCTTTTGCGGTAGACGCTTTCCGGCAGGACTGGTTGAGGTGGGGGGGGGGGGGTTCCTTTACCTTTATCCCCCGGTCCATCTGTTGCTTTGGGTTCTGGCTTTGCTCAAATCCTATTGGGGAGTGGTTTTCCTGGCCCTCATGGTGGCCTTGGTTTTAGGATTCTGCTCCTTTGGTCCTGTGGGTCATTTTGTTCGTTTGCAGTCGTCTCCTTTTCTGGCAAAGAATGAGATGGCTGGTTTCTGAAGGGGTCCATGTGTTGTTGATGTTTGGTTGGTTCAGCTGGGAACGCATCATATTTTTCCGGTGGCGGCTTTACATTGCTTCCTGCACGCCACTCGTATGAAGACAGTGGACGCGCTCTGGGTTGATCAGGTTTTCCCTGGTTCTCTGTTCCAGGGCTCATGTGTCTCGGGTTGTCTGCAGGGTTATAAAGTCTACCCAGCTTGCGGTCTACCCTTGTGCCTGTGATGTGGAGAAGTATGCTGCTCTTGCTGCTGTCTTTGGGAATATGTCTTGGGTTGACATTTGGGCATAGGGGTTTTGGAAATCAAGCGGGTTGCATTTTGTTGCTTTGGGATGTGTGTCGTGGCCAGTTGTCTCATCTTCGTCATGAGACCTGCAATGCTGCTGCCTCCCAGGTAAGTCCTCCTCTTACTTATCTGTGGGTAGTTAGCTTCAGGAAGCCAACCGGGCTCCCAACAGAAAACCAGCGTTGAATGTAATAAAATGACATTTTCTGGGTGATCCTTGGTGGCTCTCTGATACCCTCCCCTCCTCTCCTCTCCCTCCCTCCCTCCCTTCGATAGACGGTTATTCATCATTCTACAAACTGGGGGTGAGTGACCGGCTCGCATGACCGGGCTCCCCCTCCCCCATCTCATGGGAGGGGGGCACGCTAGTTGGATGTCGATTTGCTTTTTTTTTCTTCTTTTGAGGGGATGGGGTGAGTTCTTTGGCTCTGTTTGGAGTTAGGTTGCAATTTTCACCAGTAGAGGGCTTGTATTGTTTTGCCTATCTTTCTGGGTGCTTTTCCTGGTCGATGGCAGAAGTGACTAAATGTAGAATGTTCATATGGCCATTACGCCCTGTGCCTCTCTGAGTTGACCAGGATCTGGCTCTGGTCGGCACAGAACTCCAGGGACTGATGACACCAAGCTACAGTAATATGGCACATATCAGTCTGGATAGCTTCAAGAAGCCTCCGAGGCTCACCCAGAAAATGGCGTTTCATTACATTCAACGCTGGTTTTTTGAACCTGCAGGTGTTGGAGGCAGCCAGCTGTGGTTTGTTTTGACTTGCTGACTTACTGGCAGTTTTCTCAATGGTAGCATAAATGAATAACTTCATATATAAATGCCAAGACTCTATGCGTGGTGCTGGATCTCCCAGCGAACTGTGACTGATGGCACCTTCATCAGAGATGGTAAGCCCTGGTGGCACCCTGAAGTTACCAAGAAATTGCAATTTAAATACATTCAACGAATGTTCTTCTTTTTCCCCATGATTAGGGAACGTATTTTAATGATAGAAGGATTTTATTATTATAATTATTATTATTATTATTTTTATTTAGTACCTAGGGGCTGTCAGCTATTAACATATGAGCAGACTGTATAGCTTTAATTTATCAGTTAATGTAACTTTGTTCAATCCTCAAAAAGTGATTTGTGTGCAAAGGTAATAAATTATACTGTACTGTTCATCCATCCAGGGTGGTTGGATATACATGGCTACTATATTACAGTACTGGATAACTTTGGTTATCCATCCAGCCTGGTAGTACTGAATAGTTGGTGTTATCCATCCAGCCTGGGGACTATTGGAGAACTGAGGTTATCCTTCTATCGTATTTTATTATAAATGCAGAAACTAGGTTAAGTAAAAAATGTATAAAGTAAGTATTAAACTAATGTGTGTTATTATTTCAGACATCCACCCTCTGGTATGAGTAAAACGGAACGGCGTAAATTTAGAGAACGAGACCTTGAAAGGGTACAGCGATTAAAGAGTGGACTGTAAGTGGTCACAGTAATTAGTCATTTTGTAATGTACATTTGTTAAGTAGGGGTACCATTTGGGAACACACAATGTGGACAAAAGAAGCCTATTTACATTAAAAGAATGTAGGTCAAGATGGCATCATTTCCTGTCCAGGTTCTTTCCAAGTGTAATGTGTTGAAGGAAGAGAAGAGAAGAAGCCTATACCATCTACAGTTTAAAAAAATATTATAAATTTATGTTTAGAGAGATAAGTAATGCGGGAGGTATAAACTGCTATTGAAATAAGCGCTGAATTATGCAAACAACCATTCATTCATTCTATTATTATTATTATTATTATTGTCTAATCATTTAATGTTTTATTATCTCTGATTTTGTTATTAACCACTGCACTGTGCAACTGCGCACCGCGCCTGCAGGCGGTCGACGGGTGGTGTGCAACGCGCCTCAGGGATCTTGTAGGTATAGTGTACCATTCAAAACTGGCACACGGTGATACGAATACAAAATGGATGCCTAAGGGCCCCAGTGATCGTCTGCCATTTTGAACAAAAAATCCCAGCATGACCCAGGGCCGTGGGGAGCCTCAAGTTTCAAGGAAGCGACCATGTCTAACGCATCGTCCATGAGCTCCCGCTCCACGGTCAGCCACGATCATGCAAAACGTCTCTGAGGAAATACGCGACTTTTGGTATGATGGTGGTGCCATGGATGATAACTTAGTCTACGATCCAGAGAAAGGCCTTACACAGAGGTGTGGTAAGAGTGAGGGAGAGACTGAGGTGGATGATGTCGGGAGTGTGTACAGTACACGCGCCTCGCCCCGGCCTACCTTGCCGCCCTGGGTCAACACTGTTAGTCACCACCACCACTGTGTGAATCATTCTCTGGCTTCAGTGACATAGGCTCCGATACAAGTAGTGTTGATGACCCAAGTACAAGTAGCGAGGGTGTTACTAGACGGGGTTTTGCTGCCTCGGCAAGCCGAGGCAAGCGGCAGCGTGTCACGCGCCCAGAGGACAATGATGACAGTGTTCCCTCGACATCAGGTGTTCATGGTAGGCCTACGATATGCAGAACAGCCTCATCTCCTGCCATACCTATACACGGCTCTAGCACAAAACAAGACATGATACTGTATTCGGGTACAGACGTCGACATACCAGCTCAAGATCCACACAGGTTCTCCGGCAGTGTCATCAAACCCCTCGTGGACCATTGCTGAACAAGACACGTACTGTTCACCGGCATCTACTATACCAGTCCCATGTTGACCAGATACCTCCTGGACCACAACGCAGGCGTATGTGGCACTGTGAAGCCCCACAGGAGGGAAATGCCAGTGTTTGGCATAGGTATTGCAGTGGGTGATTGCCAGCTGCGCAAGTGTGACAAGATGTTATCAATGTCGTGGAGGAACAGACGCGAGGTGAATGTTGACAATTGACACCGGTGCCATGTTGGACAGTGGCAAAGTGCACTTTCAAACACGCTTCCCATTATATAAACCCGGTTGTGTCATAGACTACGTCAACATGCTCCTAGTAGACAAATGTGACATAATGCTTAGTACTGTCGAATGTGTGAGTAAATTTGTGAAGTGGATGAAAAAATCCTTTTTCCACCTCATTGATGTTGCAGTGCTGAACTGCTTCAACATGTATCTAGTAAAATCAAGCGAGAGACCCCCAACACGAACATTCAGTGTTGCTCTAGTGTCCCGACTGCTCGTCAAGTATGGGAAGCCGGGCTCTGTTGCAACGAACGGGGTGCCAGCAACAATGCCACGCAGAGGTCCAGACAGACTGAGGGGTAACTAATAATTTTTGTGTACACATGCTCGAGTATATGCCAGGCACAGCATTACGGGACAAGTGTAAACGTGCCTGTGTTGTTTGCAAGAACACTCAACATCGAGAACACAAGCGAAGATACATTTTCACCTGGTGCGTTGAGTGCAAAGTGCCACTGTGCCCTGTCGGCTCTTTCGCAGCACATTGCTCACTCGCGGAGTTCTGACTGTGTTGGTGAATGTATATAATGTGTGGTACTGTAGTGTGTAAATATTTTGTAAATATACATGATTCAACATGAAACATTGGAAATATGAGCAGTATATGTGGAGACATTTGTGATGCATGTAACAGTGACTTTGGACAGTACGGATGTTCTACTGCTATAATATTGTGTACGTGTTCATTATACATAGGATTGGTAAGAAAAAACAAAACAAAAAAATGCATTTGGAAGTGTATGAAAAAAACAAAATTATTTGTGGCAACTCGCACATCTTGAACTGTCCCTGGGTGTCTATGCCACGGGCGACCACCGAATCGTGACATCACAGCACATTTTCTGGACCCCATTGCGGCCAATGTAAGTCCAATTTCAAGTTTCTCTTTACACACTCGTCATCACGGAGGGGTATTTATCACTAAATAAAAATTCCTGAGAATTTATTTCCTGCACACGTGGGGGGGGGGGGTGCCATATTTAGAGGCTGAGCAGCACAGTGGTTACCTGGAAAGAAGGTTTTTATTGTCACCAGACTAGGCTAGTTTATTGTGCACCTCATACTCATCTTGTGAGTGGAAGTGCAAAAATAATTAAAGAGGGGCACAAAGTCTTAATCAGACATCAGTGGAACTTTTCTCTCAATATCTTATCTCCAACACATTTAAGACAGTAGTTTAGCTGTGTTCCCAGCCATATTGGTGTTAACTTAAATGAGCATGCAGATGCTGCTGCTAAGAAGGCTATCCACACTTGTCCCATTGTCCAGTGACTTCCAACACCACCACACAGCCATATGCCAGGTCTTGGGAACCTAGAATGGGAGATTAACCCTTAAGCTGCTAGGGGGTCCTGAGGAGATTTACACCCCTGTGCGCAAGAAAAAAAAATTATAAAAAATGATTTAGTCTTCTAAAAATGATAATTTGTGTTCCCTGAGCACAGGGAAAAAAAAAATTCACAGGCAACATATTTTGGGCGCAATTGACCGAGGAAGTCTGGCAAAAAGTGGGCATTAACAGAGCTGTCGTCAGAGCCTATCAGCGTCACCCGCGCTGACAGCTGGGAGTTGCCACAAAGATATTATCACTTAATTATTTCAATGTGTCTGATTTTTTCTTATTTTTTTTTTTTTTTTTGAAGTTATATTATTCAATAGTGTGTGATGATATATTTATATAAGAAGGGGTGAATAATCGCTATACTCAAAAGTATGGTGTGCATATTAGTGATTCAATTATGTTCATAAAACAATAAACAAATAGTTTTGCTGTTATTACACTCTATACATACGTTATATATAAGTATCTGCATGTTTTGTTCACCATAACAAACCACTAAGTTGGTATCGCGAGTCAAAAAGTAACGAGGATCGACCGCCACACACCAGCCAGCCACTCATTGCCACTCCCTCAACAACGCCTCACTCGCCCACTTTCACCTCCCACCATCCTGTTTTATATTTTATTCACAATATACAGACTTTATATACAAGTATCTACATGTTTTGTTCACCACAACTGTACAACTAAGCTGATATAGTTAGTTCAGGCACTAAGAGTCATCGCTACACACACAGCTGGCAGCTCCCTCACTCATTCAAGGTCACACGCACTAAACTTTTTCTCCCAACAATACTGTTGCAGTGTTGTTACACTATATACACATACTATATATAAGTAGTATGTGTTTGGCAATAAATCCTCTAATCAAATAAATCTCAAAATAAACAATACCCAAATTTGTAACAAATTAGATGGCAAATTCCTTGGCATTCTCATTGACCACAAGCTGAATTTCCAGGGACACATTCTAAACATACCTAAAAAAGTTTCAAAAACTGTGGGCATTCTTTCTAAGATCAGATATTATGTACCACGCCCTGCCCTGGTGACTCTATTACTCCCTTATCTATCCATATCTCAACTATGGTATTTGTGCTTGGGGCTCTACTACCCAAAATCATTTACGTCCTCTAATTACTCAACACAAAGCTGCTATTAGGACAATATCCAATTCTGGCCCCAGACATCACTCGGTACCCCTATTCAAATCCCTGAATATGTTAGACATTAAGTCACTGCACATTCTCTCATGTGTACTATACATATACAAAACGCTAAATTGTAATGCCAATCCTGATCTCAAAAGCTTCATAGAAGGTTGTAACAGAACCCATGAGCACCACACCAGAAATAAATACAGTTTTGATATTCCTAGAGTACGACTTAATCAAACCAGAAATGCTCTACAAATCAAGGGGCCCAGAATGTGGAATGACCTTCCCAACCATGTTAAAGACAGTACCTCTCTCAACCAGTTTAAGATAAAAACTAAACACTACCTAATAAATTCCCTGTAACCTACCTCACTCCTCTATTGTCAACCCATGTCTGTTATTTTCTTTTTTTTTTTAATCAACACTGTTTGTCAACCTATTGTATTTGTGCTGCTTTTTCAGTCATGTTCCCCCTTTTTTTTATCTTTATTTGTATTTGTTCTCAACACTTTTTATTCTTTATGCTCAATTAGTATTAAGTTCTAGATATTAATGTTTTTCTTGCCCGAAACGCATTGCGTAATAGTGGCTTTAGGCATTGTATGTACTAGCTCTATCTATATATCAATCCATTAATGTAACATCACTTGTATGTATATACCTTACCTGAATAAACATCTGAATCATCTGAATCTAAGTATCTACATGTTGTATGCACTGTAACTGAACACCTAAGCTTGTAGAGTGCCCAAAGTTCATAGTGGCCACCCTCTACACAGCCAGACAAATCATGCAGACGACGTCTCCTCTGTCACCCAAATGGCTCCTCCCAACATAATCCTTTTGCTGTTATTACACTAATACACACATTATATATAAGTATCTTCATGTGTGTTCACCACAGAGAACCACTGAGCTGGTATGGTGAATGCAGACAATAACAGGTGGCCACGCAGTCAGTAAACAATGCTATCTCCCTCCGTTCCTCAGCATCACTCCTCCCTAAACGCTAATTACGTCAACAATGCTGCTATTACCACAATCCTGGTCATTTTTATCACATTCAGGGATCATCTGTAATATTGTCAGCGCTAAATAATAGCAGTTATATATTTATTGACATTTTTCGGCGATGCTGTGGTCACAAGCTGAACAGCAATGCTGTTCGCTCATGCTGCGTGTGCCAGCCTTGGTTGCTCCAACAGTACTGTGGCTCTCACACCTGAGAATATTGCCCACGATTTAAAAAAAAAATGGCGTCTGTTTACAAGAGCCCTGAGGAAGCTAATGTGAACCCCGTGTAGCCGCAGGCCATTTGAATCGTGCCTGGCACACTATGGCGTATATATACGCCATGCGCACCGTGGGATATGTTACTCATGGCGTATATATACGCCATGCGCAGTTTAAGGGTTAAGTGTAGTGCCTAACCCAGTCACCCCTCACACCCCAGGTTTTCTTCCCTGGAGTGTTTGGGACACTCCCTTCAGGGGGTGGTTCTTGTCCTTTGGGTAAACCGGTGGTCTTTGACTGTTTCCTTGAGTTGGGAGTGTTGAGTGTTTGTCTGGGGGGGATATGCACTGTGGTTTGTGTATCCAGTTACAGATAGACAGTTCAGCTACAGATAGACAACATTAACATAAGTAATAAAAATGATGGAAAGTTTGAAGACCAGACCACACACTAGAATGTGAAGGGACGACGACATTTCGGTCCGTCCTGGACCATTCTCAAGTTGATTGTGATGAGTAAGTAGGCAATAAATAGGCACAAGAGATGAGGAGCGAAGCAAGGTGTAGTAGAGGGGCTAGTAGTAGGAACTGCAGAGGGCCTATTGGCCCATATGAGGCAGTTCCTATTATAACCACCGAAAGAGAAGGAGAAAATAATGAGAAGAGGGAACGTAGGAGAAGACAATGAACAGAAAAAAGAGAAAGGAAAGAGAAAGAAAGGTAAATGGAAAGGGTAAGCTTATGTAAGGTCACATTTGTTAGAAAGATTAGAGCATTTGATTATATACTGTGAAAGGGAAGAGTCCACAGCAACAAAGCCAGGACTCGAGTTCATGTTGGGTACATTGGGTATTAGAGCCGATTCAACAAGATGGCGTCTGTGTAGAGTAGAGGCAGGAAAGATTATTTTGGAGGAAGACCAATCAATGGGATGATTAGAATCCCTCACATGGCAGAAGAGAGCATTGTTAGTGTCTGCAGACTTAACACTTCTCTTGTGTTCAAGTCTGTCATTCAGTGTGCGGCCAGTTTCGCCAAAGTATTGGAGAGGACAAGATGAACAGGAAATAGAGTAGACACCAGCAGCATTAGAAGCAGGAGGAGCAGTGTGAACTAGATTGCTACGAAGTGTGTTAGTTTGACGAAAGGCGAGCTTAATGTCAAGAGGACGAAAGGTATTGGTAAAAGTTTTGAGTTCAGATATGAAGGGAAGGCATAGTACAGTGCTACTAGTGCTGGAAGCAGGTTTAGGATGAAACCTGAATAAAAACCTAAATAAAACCGAAAATATACTGTAATATGATAGACATCTGCTATTTGAGAAATTATTTGTTATTGGAACAACTCCAGCGTGAGCGAGTGGACGGGTCTAATCCCTGTACATACAGCACCATGCGTTTCTTGTTTCATTTCGTCACCACAGTTCAGTGACTATGACTTCGAAATAATAAAATTAATAAATCGGTTCTAAAATAAGTTTTTTTATCTCTTATTATCTTAATAATGTTACTAATCTAAATATATAACCTAAAAATATATAATATGATGTAAATCCAATATTTGAGATAAATTTGTTACTGGATCTGGCTTAAACACCAGCCTACTGGAGGGTGTATAGACCTAGTCTGCATTCATACAGTAGGCACCCAGTGCCATTAGCTTTGTCTGTGTGCGAGTGACGTGTTTGTCCGCCGGTGAAAGAATAATCGTGGAATTTACCATTTTTTTGACTACAGCTTTATTAATATACAAGATGTCTCAAGGGCTTGCTAATCGTGCTGTATCTACAAAGAGGAAGAGAAGTTTTTTATCCATTGAGCAGAAATTAGACATGATAGAAAAACATGAACGTGGCTACTCTGTTACTCGGCTGGCAGCAGAATTTAATGTCGGGAAAAGTACGGTGTGAGATATCAAGAGACAGAAAGATGATATTAGGAAGTTTCTTGCTTCGAGTGATAGTGGTGCATTAAATAAAAGGAAAACAATAAAAGGTTCTGCAAATACAAATTTGGACGAAGCTGTGTATAAATGGTTTAACCAGGAACGCTCTGTGGGGATGCCACTTGGCGGCGACGCCATTAAGACAGCAGCCGATAAATTTGCACAAAAGATGAACATTCCAGATTTTCGAGCAAGTGAAGGATGGTTGCAAAGATTTAAGAATAGACATAATATTAAGAACAGGAAAGTTTGTGGAGAATCATTAAGTGCAGATACAGATTCAGTCGAGCCATTTAAGCGTAAATTAAATGATTACATAATAACAAATGATCTAGGCGTTTTCAGGTATACAATGCCGATGAAACAGGCTTTAATTGGAAATGCTTGCAGAGCAACACTTTGGCATCTAGGCTAGATGAGTGTGTTCCTGGCCGTAAGGTAAACAAAGAAAAAGTTTGCCATGCTGTGTGCAAATGCAGACGAAAGTCACAGAACAAAGTCCGCCATTGTGGGGAAGTCAAAAAACCCACGTGCTTTGAAAAATTTAATGAACAAGCTACCTGTGGTCTACTACAGCTCTAAAACAGCTTGGTTTACTGGAGATATTTTTGTAGACTGGTTCAAAAATCATTTTTGCAAAGAAGTAAGAGATTTTCAGATAAAGAAGTGTGGAGTGAGACGGAATGATGTCAAGGCATTACTCTTGGTTGACAATGCACCAGCTCATGTAGGGCTCGACACATTAACGTCACATGATGGACGCATCAAATGTATGGCCTTGCCTCCCAATACCACCTCTCTGATCCAGCCAATGGATATGGGTGTTATATATGCAATGAAAAGGCTCTACAAACGAGCAATGAATAAAGAAATCATGGTGGTGTTTGAGTCAGATGAAGACAAAAGACAAGGAACCGATTCGCGAGGTCAAGCAACACTGGAACGTTACAAAAAATACTCGATTAAGGAAGCCATTTACAACTGGGCTAAAGTTTGGGATGAAGTTCAAGAGTCAACATTAAGAAATTGTTGGAAAAAAACTCCTGTTGCTTGATTATGCTGAAGAAGTGACTGAGGGAGAAAGGGATTTTGAAGGATTTTCAAATGATATTTATCAAGAACTGCGTGCCGCTGGTGAGGTGGAGTTGACGCTGAATGGAGTGGTTAGATATTGATGCAGTCGATCCACCCATTGGTCATTTAACAGATGATGAGATTATACAAAATGTTACTGGCACTGTTGATGACGACAGAGAGAAAGATGAGGATGAGAATGATAGCAGTTTACAATCTGCTGTGTGTGCCGACGCATTGTTCTATGTTGAAAAACTCCTTGATATTGTTTCACAAACTGACAATCCAGAGCTACCAGGCTTTTATCAACACCTAGGACGATTAAAGATGTTTGTCTCAAGGACATGACAAAAAGAAGGAAACAAATGAAAATGAGTCAATATTTTTCACAAACTAGCAGAAAATCCACCAGCACAGCCGTACCCAGCACCAGCACAGCCGTACCCAGCACCAGCACAGCCGTTCCCAGCACCAGCACAGCCGTACCCAGCACCAGCACAGCCGTACCCAGCACCAGCACAGCCGTACCCAGCACCAGCACAGCCGTACCCAGCACCAGCACAGCCGTACCCAGCACCAGCACAGCCGTACCCAGCACCAGCACAGCCGTACCCAGCACCAGCACAGCCGTACCCAGCACCAGCACAGCCGTACCCAGCACCAGCACAGCCGTACCCAGCACCAGCACAGCCGTACCCAGCACCAGCACAGCCGTACCCAGCACCAGCACCAGCAAAGCTGATGCAAACATCTAAAAACATAGTGTGTGAAGTGAACAATTAGAATAAGTGTTAAATTTAAGTGTGTACATAGTGTTAAAATTAAAGTTGCAGTAATTCTAGTGTACAATAGTTTTCATGAACTGTGGACCACGATTTTTTTTAAAGATGGTGTCTGTTTGCGAAAGACCTGAGGAAGCTGATGTGAACCCGATGTAGCTGCGGGAGTTTTGAATGGAACGTGAAAAATAAAAATATCTGGGGAGCATAGTGCACCCCAGACGTTGGCATGCAGGTGCATTGCGCAGTTAAAGGGTTAATCAAACTAGACATGCTTTACAAATCAAGGGACCCAGAATGTGGAATGACCTTCCCAATCATGTTCAAGACTGTACCCCTCTCAACCAGTTTAAGATAAAAATTAAGTACTACCTTATTAACTCCATGTAACCTACCTCACCCCCAAAATGTCAACCCATGTCTACTATTTTAATCATTGCTGTTTGTTGACCAAATTGTATTTTTGCTATTTTTTCTGCCATGTTCCCCCCCCCCCCTTTTTTTTTTCTCTACACAATTTATACTTAAATCTCAATTAGTACTGTATTAAGTTTTAGTCTCGGTGTTTTTCCTGCCCAAAACGCTTCGCGTAATAGTGGCTTTAGGCATTGTATGTACTAGCTCTATCTATAAATCCATCAATGTTTTGTATCTCACCTTGTATGTATGTAGTTTACCTGAATAAATATTTGATTTGATTTGACACTCAACACTTCTCCCTCCCTCCCTTCCTGACCGACTCCCTCCCTCCCCTCCCTCCCTTCCTGACCGACTCCCTCCCTCCCCTCCCTCCCTCCCTCCCTTCCTGACCGACTCCCTCCCTCCCCTCCCTCCCTCCCTCCCTTCCTGACCGACTCCCTCCCTCCCCTCCCTCCCTCCCTCCCTTCCTGACCGACTCCCTCCCTCCCCTCCCTTCCTGACCGACTCCCTCCCTCCCCTCCCTCCCTTCCTGACCGACTCCCTCCCTCCCCTCCCTCCCTTCCTGACCGACTCCCTCCCTCCCCTCCCTCCCTCCCTTCCTGACCGACTCCCTCCCTCCCCTCCCTCCCTTCCTGACCGACTCCCTCCCCTCCCTCCCTCCCTTCCTGACCGACTCCCTCCCTCCCCTCCCTCCCTTCCTGACCGACTCCCTCCCTCCCCTCCCTCAATTCCTGACCGACTCCCTCCCTCCCCTCCCTCAATTCCTGACCGACTCCCTCCCTCCCTCCCCTCCCTCAATTCCTGACCGACTCCCTCCCTCCCTCCCTCCCTCCCCTCCCTCAATTCCTGACCGACTCCCTCCCTCCCCTCCCCTCCCTCCCCTCCCTCAATTCCTGACCGACTCCCTCCCTCCCCTCCCCTCCCTCCCCTCCCTCAATTCCTGACCGACTCCCTCCCTCCCCTCCCCTCCCTCCCCTCCCTTCCTGACCGACTCCCTCCCTCCCCTCCCTTCCTGACCGACTCCCTTCCTGACCGACTCCCTCCCTCCCCTTCCTCCCTGACCGACTCCCTCCCCTCCCCTCCCTCCCCTTCCTCCCTGACCGACTCCCTCCCCTCCCCTCCCTCCCTTCCTGACCGACTCCCTCCCCTCCCTTCCTGACCGACTCCCTCCCTCCCCTCCCTCAATTCCTGACCGACTCCCTCCCTCCCCTCCCTCAATTCCTGACCGACTCCCTCCCTCCCCTCCCTCAATTCCTGACCGACTCCCTCCCTCCCCTCCCTCAATTCCTGACCGACTCCCTCCCTCCCCTCCCTCAATTCCTGACCGACTCCCTCCCTCCCCTCCCTCAATTCCTGACCGACTCCCTCCCTCCCCTCCCTCAATTCCTGACCGGACTCCCTCCCTCCCCTCCCTCAATTCCTGACCGACTCCCTCCCTCCCCTCCCTCAATTCCTGACCGACTCCCTCCCTCCCCTCCCTCAATTCCTGACCGACTCCCTCCCTCCCCTCCCTCAATTCCTGACCGACTCCCTCCCTCCCCTCCCTCAATTCCTGACCGACTCCCTCCCTCCCCTCCCTCAATTCCTGACCGACTCCCTCCCTCCCCTCCCCTCAATTCCTGACCGACTCCCTCCCTCCCCTCCCCTCCCTCCCCTCCCTTCCTGACCGACTCCCTCCCCTCCCCTCCCTCCCCTCCCTTCCTGACCGACTCCCTCCCCTCCCCTCCCTCCCCTCCTTCCCCTCCCTTCCTGACCGACTCCCTCCCTCCCCTCCCTTCCTGACCGACTCCCTCCCCTCCCCTCCCCTCCCTTCCTGACCTACTCCCTCCCTTCCTGACCGACTCCCTCTCTCCCCTCCCCTCCCTTCCTGACCGACTCACTCCCCTCCCTTCCTGACCGATTCCCTCCCCTCTCCTCCCTCCCCTCCCTGACCGACTCACTCCCCTCTCCTCCCTCCCCTCCCTTCCTGACCGACTCACTCCCCTCCCTTCCTGACCGATTCCCTCCCCTCTCCTCCCTCCCCTCCCTCCCTTCCTGACCGACTCCCTCCCTCCCCTCCCCGACCGACTCCCTCCCTCCCCGACCGACTCCCTCCCCTCCCCTTCCCTTCCTGACCGACTCCCTCCCCTTCCCTTCCTGACCGACTCCCTCCCCTCCCTTCCTGACCGACTCCCTCCCTCCCCTCCCTTCCTGACCGACTCCCTCCCTCCCCTCCCTTCCTGACCGACTCCCTCCCTCCCTCCCTTCCTGACCGACTCCCTCCCTCCCCTCCCTTCCTGACCGACTCCCTCCCTCCCCTCCCTTCCTGACCGACTCCCTCCCTCCCCTCCCTCAATTCCTGACCGACTCCCTCCCTCCCCTCCCTTCCTGACCGACTCCCTCCCTCCCCTCCCTTCCTGACCGACTCCCTCCCTCCCCTCCCTTCCTGACCGACTCCCTCCCTCCCCTCCCTTCCTGACCGACTCCCTCCCCTCCCTTCCTGACCTACTCCCTCCCTTCCTGACCGACTCCCTTCCTCCCCTCCCTCCCTCCCCTCCCTCCCTCCCCTCCCTCCCCTCCCTCCCCTCCCTTCCTGACCGACTCCCTCCCCTCCCTTCCTGACCGACTCCCTCCCCTCCCTTCCTGACCGACTCCCTCCCCTCCCTTCCTGACCGACTCCCTCCCCTCCCTTCCTGACCGACTCCCTCCCCTCCCTTCCTGACCGACTCCCTCCCTCCCCTCCCTTCCTGACCGACTCCCTCCCTCCCCTCCCTTCCTGACCGACTCCCTCCCTCCCCTCCCTTCCTGACCGACTCCCTCCCTCCCCTCCCTTCCTGACCTACTCCCTCCCTTCCTGACCGACTCCCTCCCCTCCCCTCCCTTCCTGACCGACTCCCTCCCCCTCCCCTCCCTTCCTGACCGACTCCCTCCCCTCCCCTCCCTTCCTGACCGACCCCCTCCCCTCCCCTCCCTTCCTGACCGACTCCCTCCCTCCCCGACCGACTCCCTCCCCGACCGACTCCCTCCCCTCCCTTCCTGACCTACTCCCTCCCTTCCTGACCGACTCCCTCTCTCCCCTCCCCTCCCTTCCTGACCGACTCACTCCCCTCCCTTCCTGACCGATTCCCTCCCCTCTCCTCCCTCCCCTCCCTGACCGACTCACTCCCCTCCCTTCCTGACCGATTCCCTCCCCTCTCCTCCTTCCCCTCCCTTCCTGACCGACTCACTCCCCTCCCTTCCTGACCGATTCCCTCCCCTCTCCTCCCTCCCCTCCCTTCCTGACCGACTCCCTCCCTCCCCTCCCCGACCGACTCCCTCCCTCCCCGACCGACTCCCTCCCCTCCCCTTCCCTTCCTGACCGATTCCCTCCCCTCTCCTCCCTCCCCTCTCCTCCCTGACCGACTCCCATACCTCCCCTCCCTTCCTGACCGACTCCCTCCCCTCCCTTCCTGACCGACTCCCTCCCCTCCCCTCCCCTCCCTTCCCGACCGACTCCCTCCCCGACCGACTCCCTCCCTGACCGACTCCCTCCCCGACTCCCTTCCCTCCCTTCCTGACCGACTCCCTCCCCTCCCTCCCTCCCCTCCCTTCCTGACCTACTCCCTCCCTTCCTGACCGACTCCCTTCCTCCCCTCCCTCCCTCCCCTCCCTCCCTCCCCTCCCTCCCCTCCCTCCCCTCCCTTCCTGACCTACTCCCTCCCTTCCTGACCGACTCCCTCCCCTCCCTTCCTGACCGACTCCCTCCCCTCCCTTCCTGACCGACTCCCTCCCTTCCTGACCGACTCCCTCCCCTCCCTTCCTGACCGACTCCCTCCCCTCCCTTCCTGACCGACTCCCTCCCCTCCCTTCCTGACCGACTCCCTCCCTCCCCTCCCTTCCTGACCGACTCCCTCCCCTCCCTTCCTGACCGACTCCCTCCCTCCCCTCCCTTCCTGACCGACTCCCTCCCTTCCTGACCGACTCCCTCCCCTCCCTTCCTGACCGACTCCCTCCCCTCCCTTCCTGACCGACTCCCTCCCCCTCCCCTCCCTTCCTGACCGACTCCCTCCCCTCCCCTCCCTTCCTGACCGACCCCCTCCCCTCCCTTCCTGACCGACTCCCTCCCTCCCCGACCGACTCCCTCCCCGACCGACTCCCTCCCCTCCCCTCCCTTCCTGACCGACTCCCTCCCTCCCCGACCGACTCCCTCCCCGACCGACTCCCTCCCCTCCCCTCCCTTCCTGACCGACCCCCTCCCTTCCCTCCCCGACCGACTCCCTCCCTCCCCGACCGACTCCCTCCCCTCCCCTCCCCTCCCTCCCCGACCGACTCCCTCCCCGACCGACTCCCTCCCCGACCGACTCCCTCCCCGACCGACTCCCTCCCTTTCTGACCGACTCCCTCCCTTTCTGACCGACTCACCCACTCCCTCACCGACTCCCTCCTTTCCTTAGGGAGGGAATTATGGACAGTTGAACTGTGACGTTTAAGGAGTTTGTGTATAGGATGTGGGGGCCGGTGAGGGAGGTGTGTCGGTGGTGGGGGGAGGGACGGGCTCACTCGGAGAACTCTGAGTGTTTGTTGTTTTATTGTTGTTTCGCTGATGTTTAATAGCCATAAATTCCAGGTACTCGGATACAGTAAAAATGAGAACCTTAACCCTTAACATGCTCGGGGTCTAATATCCTGCTATCCACACAGGCGCATGTCATTTTGAAAAAAAAAAAAAAAAAAATTTTATGCTAATCTGTTAAGTTCTGTTCACTGATCACGGGAAAAATAAAAAAAAATTCTATTGTACTTACTTTTGTTGCAATAGAGCCGAGAAGCTCGGTGATGACGTCACAATCTGCATGTTCACTCATGCAGTACACGCCCGGGAGATGTTGGGCGCGGTCCTCAAACAGCCAGAGTTGCCACAAATATATTTTCGCGCTATTTATTTACAATGTCTAAGCGCATTTTATCTAATTTTTTATCACTAATTGTGTTTCAAATACTGTTTGAACATATTTTGTATCAATAATTGTTGCATATTTGAGTATACACAGGCGCACACAAATGTTTTCAATTACGGCAATATAATATGTCATTACAGTCTATTATATTGTATGTTCTGCTTATATTTGTATATATTTACACACACGCACACGCTATCTGCTTATATGTTTACATATTTACACACTCGCACACGCTATACACACTTTGAAGCACACTTAGAAGATTTCTAGACTGTGGTAGTCATTGAAGCAGTCGACAGCACATAATGGGATACCACACGTTTCACACCATGTTTGCACAAGCTTCCGTTTCTTGTCTCTACGTGTCGTTGTTTTACACACCAAGCAATCACGTTGGGCTATTGCACGCTTCACACCAGGTGGCAAATACTTAAGTTTGTGTGCTAGGAAGCCTTCAGTGTGAGCGAGGCGTGGAGTACCAGCATGCTGCAACAGTGGGTTTATGATGGGCCGCTGAATACCTGGGACATCTTTTGCAAACTTTCCTAATAACTGTATTGCAGCATCAAATACAAAGTCACGGAAAGTGGGCTTACGTCCAGTTCTCACAAGGTACATGTTGAAACAGTTCAGCATGCTCATGTCCACAAGATGGAAGAACACTTTTTTCGTCCACCTACATGTCTTCCGCACACACTCTGCAGTGCCAATCATCATGTCTGATTTATCAATCAACCGCATGTTGATATTATAGTCTAAAACACAGTCTGGCTTATATAGTGGTGCGTTTGTTTTATGGCTCACTTTCCCACTGTTCACCATTGTTCCATCATGAATTGTTGTCAACAAGTTCACCTCTCTTTTGTCTTTCCACCGAACTGACAGAATGTTATCACTTTTCCTTCTCTGACACTCACCAACTGCAATGTCGTTGTCAAACACAGGCATTTCCCTTCGTTGTGGCTTTACTGTACCAACCAATCCGGTTCTATTTTCTAGCAAGAACCGAGCTAGCAAGGGACTTGTATAGTAATTATCTGTGTATAAAATGTGTCCCTTGTTCATCCACGGAGCCATGATGGTCTTCACTACACTCCCCGAGAATCCATGTTCGTCGTTACCGGGAATGTCTACATCACTAGCCGAGTACAGAATCATGTGTAACACGTATCCTGTCTCACAATCACAAAGAACAAAAAATTTCAGGCCAAATCGGTTTCGTTTTGAGGGAATGTACTGTTTGAATGGAACACGTCCCTTGAAAAGTATGAGAGATTCATCAACCACCAGCTTCTGTGCTGGTACGTAAAAATCTCTGAATTTTCCAATAACATCGTTCATGTAGTGCCTCACTCGCCACAGTCTATCATCAGGTGTTCGGTCCTGAACACTTCCAAAATGTAGACACCTGAGGAGTATCTGAAACCTGTCTCGTGACATATATTTCCCGAATAAAGGTGTTGGTATTGTCTTGTCCTTGCTCCAGTAGTCATTTATTGCATGTTTGTGACAGTGCTTCATCAACAAACAGAGTGCCAAAAACACATACATTTCCGCCACTGTGGAATTTTTCCAACGCTGCAGTCGTGAAAATTCTGTGATTTCCCTCTCAATCAGGTAAGCAGCATGCAGGTTCGTTTGGTGTACAATGTATTCCATGAGTGGTTCATCATAGAATGCTGTAAAATATTCCATCTCAGCCATGTCCTCACCTTGATTAGGGAAAAGGTTTGTAATCCCTACATCTTTATCGTCAAAGTGAGGAATATTAGGAATAAAATCGTCACCATCACTCCACTCAAGTATACCAGGCGTCCTGCGAGATGCAGAGGAAAGACGGCAAGGAAGCGATGCATACCGGTGACCAGGAGCTGAATACCGTCTGCGAGAAGCACGGCGGCTACGTGCACGTGAGGTGGGTGCACGTGAGGTGGGTGCACGTGAGGTGGGTGC
Source organism: Procambarus clarkii (assembly GCF_040958095.1). NCBI lineage: Eukaryota > Metazoa > Arthropoda > Malacostraca > Decapoda > Cambaridae > Procambarus > Procambarus clarkii. The sequence continues at coordinate 21,892,120 of NC_091194.1, forward strand.
ACGTGAGGTGGGTGCACGTGAGGTGGATGCACTTGAGGTGGATGCACTTGAGGTGGATGCACGTGAGGTGGATGCACGTGAGGTGGATGCACGTGAGGTGGATGCACGTGAACACGAGGGTCTTGGTCCCTCATGTGGTGCCATGCGGTGGCGCTTGGCCGGGCGAGATGCTGCTGACGCGACAATTTCTCGCCCAGTTACACCACTGGTACCAGCCACAGGCTCAATAAAACTTTGATCTGAGTTACTAAACCCAGAAAAGGAGTCACCTCCCTCTGACTCGTCACCCTCAAACAGAAAATATCCACAGGAACTGTGAGGTCGTGGTAGAATTGGGGTAGAAAATGGGCGAGGAGGTATGGGAGAGCGTATAGGCCTCGCCATGGCATGGCGGTCATTCTCACTTTCACTGCTGCTGCTACTATCTCCCGACAACTGTGTATAATCTTCATCGTTGTCTGAATCGTCAAACACACTTTCTTCACCTTCAGAGAATAATTCGTGGGCTATTTGCTCTGGGGTGAGGGACTGAGTGGTGCGTGCCCGTGAGGCGTTTGACCGTGCGCTCGCCATGGTGACTCTCGCTAAACTGAGGCCTCCCATGCCATCGAATCGTGAGCTGGATTTTTTTTCAAAATGGCCGCTGTTTACTAGAGCCCCTGGGCAGCGTATGGGACCCCCAGCTACACCGCGGGCCATTCAAATCGTGCGCGGTACCCATACACTTCATATGAAGTGAAGCGCAGTTGACTGGTAAAACGATTTACACTTCATATGAAGTGATGCGCACTTTAAGGGTTAAACATAATGCAGGGTACAAAAGGCAATCAAATTTGTCCATAGTTGGAAAGCAACATGTAAAGGATTTGGGAATAATGATGTCTGACGACCTAAATTTTAGGGAGCATAACCAAGCAAATATTGTGGCAGCCAGGAAAATATTATGGATTACAAGAACCTTCAAGTCCAGAGATCCCATCACAATGGTTGTACTCTTCAAATCATTTGTGCTGTCCTATCTTGAGTACTGCTCAGTACTCGCTTCCCCATTCAGAGCAGGAGAGATTGCTGAAATAGAGGGAGTACAGAGAATATATACGGGATACATAAACGAGATAAAGCGTCTAAATTATTGGGATCATCTCAAAGCTCTCCGTATGTACTCGCTAGAAAGACGACGGGCTATATATCACATGATATACGCTTGGAAAATACTGGAGGGCCAGGTCCCAAATCTGCACAGTAAAATAACATATTGGACTGAACGATATGGAAGAAAATGCAGAATAGAACCAGTAAAGAGCAGGGGTGCCATAGGCACAATTAGAGGGAACTGAATAAACATCAGAGGTCCACATCTGTTCAACATACTCCCAGCGAGCATAAAAAATATTGCCAGAACAACAGTGGACATCTTCCGACCCTCGACTATCTCCCGACTAGATAGTTTCCTCCAAGGAGTGTCGGATCAACCGGGTTCTGGTGGGTATGTGGGCCTGCAGGCTGCTGCAATCAACAGCCTAGTGGACTAAACTCAAGTGAAGCCTGGCCTCGGGCCGGGCTTGGGGAGTAGAAGAACTCCCTGAATCTCATCAACCAGGTACACTCACCACCGGTAGCCAGAATTGTTTCTTAAATTCTAGATGTACAGTACAATATCATATACTTTTGGTTACAGATTTTGTTTAGCAATATTATTAGGATAATAAAAAGTTATAAAAATACTTTTCATGAATGCTTTATTGTATTAGATGGAAATTCTCCAGGCTGGCAATCTACTGCCACCTACAGTTTGCAACTGGTACTCTGAGAGAGAACTCTATCAACATCAGAGGTCCGAGACTGTTCAACACGCTTCCACTACACATAAGGGGCATAACTGGCCGACCCCTCACAGTGTTCAAGAGAGAACTGGATAAGCACCTCCAAAGGATACCTGATCAACCAGGCTCTGACTCGTACGTCAGGCTGCGAGCAGCCGCGTCCAACAGCCTGGTTGATCAGTCCGGCAACCAGGAGGCCTGGTCGACGACCGGGCCGCGGGGACGCTAAGCCCCGGAAGCACCTCAAGGTAACCTCAAGGTACAGAAGGATCTCTTGGGGAGGGAAGGAGGGAAAGTGAATGTGGGCAGGACAGAGGAAGTGAGCAGCAGTGAGGGGTGATTACCTTCCTGATGGTGGTGTACAATTAGTGTTAGGCCACTGTTCCGGCCAAATACTCACTTTTCCAGCTCTCGTGGACATTTTGGCCGGATAGAGATAAATTTATCCGGCCATGATTTTAGTCGGATAAGGTCGTTTTCCAGATGGTCGGATTCTGGATAATCGCGTGTCTGCCGTATGTAGCCAAGCTTGTGAAGTGTAAGGTAGTCTTGAAAAGATTATATGAAAAGATCAATTTGTAAGGTAGTCTTGAAAAGATTGCTATGTAAGGTATCCTGGAAGAGATTCTGGTATTCTGGAAGAGATTCAGCTATTCATGAGAAGATCTATGGAAAACACTACCATGGCAGCCACTAACACTGTTCCTCTATTCTACTTGTATCAGATGCATCATCACTGAACCCAAAAAACTATTCATCTACTGTATGGCTTTTGACATAATTAATCTATATAATCTATAAAAATATAAAAATGGGAGATAACATGGATGAGCATGGGGTGGTGCTCGGCTACTACTGGATACACTTGCTGTATCATCCTCATCGCTGCTGTATTACTTGCATCCAACCTTTGTGTTGGGTCCTTGTTGTGCCTAGCTTCATCAATATCAATACTTTTATGAACATCTGTATTGATGGTAATTTGGGTAAACTTGACACCCAAAAGACTGGCAAGAAAATTGCAGGCCCATGGAATAAATGGCAAGATATTAGAATGGATAAAACAATGGTTGAAAGAAGGAAAATAAACGGTTGTGCTAAGTGGAAACTAATTTGAATGGAGAAATGTGATAAGTTGGGTGACACAAGCGATTTTGGGATTTACCCATTTTGTCATAAGCATCAGTGACATAGATAAGAATATTACAAACCACATCATAAAATTTGCAGACGACAGATTTATGGTAAAGTGGCAAATGATGATATAGAAGCCTTACAAAGAGATCTACATGAACTCCACAAATGGTCAGAAGGCTGGCAAAATGCTTTTTAATATCATCTTTTCCCATTTTGCCATAAGTGGGAAAGACTATGCCACGTTTTGCATTAACCACCCACACCATGACTACCAAATTAATAGCATTACAATACAGTAGATTGATAAAGAAAAGGGGACCTTGGAGTCAAGATCCACCACTCATTAAAAGTTGCACAACAAGTAGGTGCAGCAGTCAGAAAGCTAATCAAACTCTCGATATAATCAAGTGTACTTTTGACTATAAGGAAAAGAAGGTAATGGTTTAACTGTATAAAACACTATTGTGCCCCTATTTGGATTATAGTATCCAAGCATGGAGACGTCATTTTCAGAAGGACATAGTTGTTTTAGAGAATGCAACATCGGGCAACAAAAGTCATTCAAGAGCTAAGTCATCTCTCGTATCAGGAACTGTTGAGGGCCACAGGGCTAACACATGACAAACCAGTCATTCATTGAAACTTTTAAAATTCTGAACAAGTTAGAGAATGTTTATCCGGTTATTTTCTTCAGAAGGTTAGATGTAACACAAACAAGGAGCAACGGTTTCAAGCTCAATGAGCCACAATATAGGACTGAGAACAAAAGAGGCTTTTTCACCCACAGGGTTATAAACCCCATGGAACTGCCTACCCGCCGAAGCCATAACTGCCAAAACTGTGTTTATCTTTTCTAGGAATATTAAAAAAAAAAAAAAAGGCAAATGGGGAGGGGGACCTTCGACAAGAACATCGGAACATAAGAATAAAGGTAACTGCAGAAGGCCTATTGGCCCATACAAGGCAGCAGCTATTTATAACCACCCACAAGACAAGCCACTGGCTTCCTGTCTCGTCGAGGCCACTAGGGTAAGTGGCTCTCAGGTTATTCAGGTAGATATTTACCAGCAACTATATTATAAACTATGAATTATACAGCATTAATTCTTTTTTCATTGCTTATTGCTTTCATTGCAGGCCCATTGATGACATTTTAATTGATGAAAGACCAGAGAATTTCAATAAAGATGACGCAACAAAGGGGGCAGTTGGGGGACTCTTTGAGAGCAGCACACCTGGTGTCCGCTGCAGTTCTGTAGCAGATATGGGTAAGAGTTCAAAGGGTTTATGTATCATTATTTATTGATCATTATAAACTTTGGAGAAGCAAGTGATCTTACAGAGAAAAAGGCTACAATTCCTCCCTGCTTTAGTTACTATTATTCATTTGCAATTCTAAATAATTTAGTTAATGGGCTGTCTTACTGTAATGTCATCCTTGATCACTGTAAAGGGTTGGTGATTACACAATAATTTAATGTATTACTTTCATGTGTATTGTGTACAGCCCTGATGCTTTTCTCACTACCAGGTGCTCATTATGACAGGTTGGCCACTACAGATGGTTCTCCTGGACACTTGTCACCATACAAATCTTTCACTCTTTGAAGCTCTTTAAACACACTTCCTGCCCTCTCATGTACAGCGGATTCTCTTGTAACGGTTCTATTGTTACGTAAAGTATGGTGACAAACACAGACACTAAGATACTATATATATATTTGGTCGAATATACAGAAGTACACAGGTGATACTTTGGTGTGAGTTGGGCACACTGAGCGTCGGTACAGTATCTCGCAAGTGTCTGCTCTAGACCACACTTGAAAGTAGACTCTGGTGAATGTTTGCTATTCTGCTGCTTATATGCTCGGGCAACACCTCACCGTGTTGCCCGGGCAACGCCTCACCTCATTCATCTTCAAAGGTTGACAGGAATATTAACAAAGCATTTGGAGCGAGTATATTATTGGGATAATCTACTCGCTACACTCTGAACTCTGAACCCCTGTTGAGCCCTCTAAAGCATAAGCAATAGACCACTCTGTATTTCACAATCATCATGGAAAAGATTTCCAGAGTGTTTTGAAAATGGTTATTAGACCATATAATTATTTATATTATTATTTATTGGAACATGTTTCAACAATGTCAATGTTTAGCCTAATATTTCATTCACCTTTTAGCCTAATAGTTGTGGGTGGGGAAACTTGGTAGGGTTGGTTTGAAAAAGATCATATTGCTAGTGTCCATTATAAGAGCAGAGTTTTGTTGGATCGAGACTGAATATTTATCCATATTTTTAAATACTGATTTGATAGGGTTAAAAATTTACATATAAACTGTAAAGAAAATCTTGAGCAAAAGCAGCAGGTTGAACTGTGGGAAAATCAGTCTTGTTGTTTTGGAAGAAATTGTATGCTTGTACATTTTGCAAGTGGCGAGTTTTCTTCAGCGAAGACGTCAGAAATGCTACTCTGACAAAGGTCAAGACCGTATTTCTCTAATTGGATTGGGTTACTATGTCATGTAAAATCTTGAACAAAAAGAATTTTGGGTTTGCAAAGTATGCAGGCCTGGTTCATTTACAGAGTTTAAAGGGTCATGGTGCTACCTTTGAAAAGTATGGTGTAGTGGGGGTCTGGAAAATCTAGTTGTTGGCACAATCTCTCTACAACCAAGTTACTCCTAGTAGTATTTGACAGGTTGAAATGGAACTTCACCTATAGGATGTAGGAAAAATAAGCGTATTGCTTAGAGGGCCATTATATCTAGCTATCTCAATAGGAACAGGAAGCCAGCAGCTTGTCAAACTCTTGTCAACCAAAGACAAACTGTCTTTGCATTTAAGACTTCAGTAGGTAGGTAAATTCCATTGGGGTCTCTTGGGGGAGCTCCGTTTGGTTCCCTGAAGCTACTATCTCGGATAGTACCATACTCTCGGGTGCCATCAGTTGCTGTAATCAAGCCATACCCCCCCACCCCCTTCTAAAGAAGTGCAGGGAGGGGTGGCACTATGGTAAAATTACTATGGGAAGCACCCAGAAATTCAGCAAAGAACTCCAACAATGTAAACGATAAAAAATTATAAAACTAGCACTAGCTTGTTTGCCCTGCCCTCAGTTCTATGACGATGGAACTACAGTGCATCCTCACTCTAACAAACCCCTTTCCAACAAATTCCCAGATGGTCTGAACAAATTGAATTTGGTACTAAATCTTCAGTGGAACATACAAATGTTCGATTAAGCGAGGATTGTTTTTCCAAGCGGTCACCGAGACCGAGCGGCGAGAGGTTGCTGTCAACTATGGTTCACCAAAGTGTAAACAGTTATAAAGTGGTTTATTATACTTACCCATTGTTTCCAGGGAGAAGGGGTTGATGGATGATTGTTTCCAGGGAGAAGGGGTTGATGGATGATTGTTTCCAGGGAGAAGGGGTTGATGGATGATTGTTTCCAGGGAGAAGGGGTTGATGGATGATTGTTTCCAGGGAGAAGGGGTTGAAGGATGATTGTTTCCAGGGAGAAGGGGTTGAAGGATGATTGTTTACAGGGAGAAGGGGTTGAAGGATGATAAAATGGTGTCAGGGTAGGCAGGTGGTGTTAATGGTGGAAGTTGTCAGGGTAGGCAGGTGGTGTTAATGGTGGAAGTTGTCAGGGTAGACAGGTGGTGTTAATGGTGGAAGTTGTCAGGGTAGACAGGTGGTGTTAATGGTGGAAGTTGTCAGGGTAGGCAGGTGGTGTTAATGGTGGAAGTTGTCAGGGTAGGCAGGTGGTGTTAATGGTGGAAGTTGTCAGGGTAGGCAGGTGGTGTTAATGGTGGAAGTTGTCAGGGTAGGCAGGTGGTGTTAATGGTGGAAGTTGTCAGGGTAGACAGGTGGTGTTAATGGTGGAAGTTGTCAGGGTAGGCAGGTGGTGTCAGTGGTGGAAGTTGTCAGGGTAGACAGGTGGTGTTAGTAGTGAATGTCACTAAAGGCAGGTGGTGTCAATGGTGAAGTTATCAGAAGAGGCAGGTTGGGTTAGTGGTGAGGTGTCAGGAAAGGCAGGTGGTGTAAGTGGTGAGTACACACATATCCAACACAACTCTGGTCTGGCCTGAGTGATCAGCTGACTGGCATCACGTGGATGGTGAATTGGGTTCACATTTTTCAGTCATTAGTTCCTGTACTCATCTTCCTTCTTGGACTTCCACACTTGCCTACTCAACCCTACAATGATTTATCTCAATTAGAACTGCAGTCTTTCCTGTCCACACTGCAGTTCTATGGTCGCAGGCTCGGTTGACATTCACTCGGAGATGATTTATCTTCTCTTGGTGCACATTTCAGGATTTGGTGAATCTCTTATCACCATATTCTATGAATTAAAAAATTCACTTATGGATGTCAACCAACAAACTAACACTAAACATAGAAAAGATCTACTACATCTTATTTGGAAGCATATCAACAAATGCAATTCAGCTGCAGATAGACAATGCTATCATCGACAATTAACCCTTAACCCTTCAATTGCGCATCGCATCATATGATGCTTTGCCCGACTTGCAGTAAATTGCGCATCGCATCATATGATGCGCGGGCGTACCGAGCACGATTTGAAAGGCCCGCGGGGTAGAGGGGGTCCCCATACGCTGCCCAGGGGCTATAGTAAACAGCCGCCATTTTGAAAAAAAATCCAGCTCATGCTACTATCGCTTGGGAGGCCTCAGTTACCCGGCAGCCACCATGTCGAGCGCACGGCCAAACGCTTCTCGGGCACGCCCCACGCAATCACTCGCCCCAAGAGCAAATAACCAGTGAATTATTTTCCGATGGTGAGGAAAGTGACTTTGATGACTCTGATATTGATAAAGACTACACCCAATTGACCGATGTTGATAGCACGGACAGTGAATATGAGATACAGCCGCCTCCTATGGCGAGGCCTATACCCTCACCCATGCCGCCTCGGCCAGCGTCGACCCCAACATTCCCTCGGCCACACAGTTCCTGTGATTATTTAGAGTCTGAGGATACTTTCGGTGACGAGTCAGAGGAAGGTGACTCTTTTTCTGGTTTTAGTGAAGTGGAATCAGAACATAGTGTTACCGAGCCTGGTGCCAGTACCAGTGGTGTTACTGGGCGAGATTTTGTCGCGTCAGCAGCGTCTTGCCCAGCCAAGCGCCACCGCATGGAACAACATGAGGCACCAAGAGCCTCATGTTCTAGTGCCTCTGCCTCATGTGCACGTGCCTCTGCCTCATGTGCATGTGCCTCTGCCTCACGTGCACGTGCCTCTGCCTCACGTGCACGTGCCTCTGCCTCACGTGCACGTGCCTCTGCCTCACGTGCACGTGCCTCTGCCTCACGTGCACGTGCCTCTGCCTCACGTGCACGTGCCTCTGCCTCAGGTGCACGTGCCTCTGCCTCACGTGCACGTGCCTCTGCCGCACGTGCCTCTGCCTCTGCCGCACGTGCCTCTGCCTCACGTGCACGTGCCTCTGCCTCACGTGCACGTGCCTCTGCCTCACGTGCACGTGCCTCTGCCTCACGTGCACGTGCCTCTGCCTCACGTGCACGTGCCTCTGCCTCACGTGCACATGCCTCTGCCTCACGTGCCTCTGCCTCACGTGCACGTGCCTCTGCCTCACGTGCCTCTGCCTCACGTGCACGTGCCTCTGCCTCACGTGCACGTGCCTCTGCCTCACGTGCACGTGCCTCTGCCGCACGTGCCTCTGCCTCACGTGCACGTGCCTCTGCCGCACGTGCCTCTGCCTCACGTGCACGTGCCTCTGCCTCACGTGCACGTGCCTCTGCCTCACGTGCACGTGCCTCTGCCTCACGTGCACGTGCCTCTGCCTCACGTGCACGTGCCTCTGCCTCACGTGCACGTGCCTCTGCCTCACGTGCACGTGCCTCTGCCTCACGTGCACGTGCCTCTGCCTCACGTGCACGTGCCTCTGCCTCACGTGCACGTGCCTCTGCCTCACGTGCACGTGCCTCTGCCTCACGTGCACGTGCCTCTGCCTCACGTGCACGTGCCTCTGCCTCACGTGCACGTGCCTCTGCCTCACGTGCACGTGCCTCTGCCTCACGTGCACGTGCCTCTGCCTCACGTGCACGTGCCTCTGCCTCACGTGCACGTGCCTCTGCCTCACGTGCACGTGCCTCTGCCTCACGTGCACGTGCCTCTGCCTCACGTGCACGTGCCTCTGCCTCACGTGCACGTGCCTCTGCCTCACGTGCACGTGCCTCTGCCTCACGTGCACGTGCCTCTGCCTCACGTGCACGTGCCTCTGCCTCACGTGCACGTGCCTCTGCCTCACGTGCACGTGCCTCTGCCTCACGTGCACGTGCCTCTGCCTCACGTGCACGTGCCTCTGCCTCACGTGCACGTGCCTCTGCCTCACGTGCACGTGCCTCTGCCTCACGTGCACGTGCCTCTGCCTCACGTGCACGTGCCTCTGCCTCACGTGCACGTGCCTCTGCCTCACGTGCACGTGCCTCTGCCTCACGTGCACGTGCCTCTGCCTCACGTGCACGTGCCTCTGCCTCACGTGCACGTGCCTCTGCCTCACGTGCACGTGCCTCTGCCTCACGTGCACGTGCCTCTGCCTCACGTGCACGTGCCTCTGCCTCACGTGCACGTGCCTCTGCCTCACGTGCACGTGCCTCTGCCTCACGTGCACGTGCCTCTGCCTCACGTGCACGTGCCTCTGCCTCACGTGCACGTGCCTCTGCCTCACGTGCACGTGCCTCTGCCTCACGTGCACGTGCCTCTGCCTCACGTGCACGTGCCTCTGCCTCACGTGCACGTGCCTCTGCCTCACGTGCACGTGCCTCTGCCTCACGTGCACGTGCCTCTGCCTCACGTGCACGTGCCTCTGCCTCACGTGCACGTGCCTCTGCCTCACGTGCACGTGCCTCTGCCTCACGTGCACGTGCCTCTGCCTCACGTGCACGTGCCTCTGCCTCACGTGCACGTGCCTCTGCCTCACGTGCACGTGCCTCTGCCTCACGTGCACGTGCCTCTGCCTCACGTGCACGTGCCTCTGCCTCACGTGCACGTGCCTCTGCCTCACGTGCACGTGCCTCTGCCTCACGTGCACGTGCCTCTGCCTCACGTGCACGTGCCTCTGCCTCACGTGCACGTGCCTCTGCCTCACGTGCACGTGCCTCTGCCTCACGTGCACGTGCCTCTGCCTCACGTGCACGTGCCTCTGCCTCACGTGCACGTGCCTCTGCCTCACGTGCACGTGCCTCTGCCTCACGTGCACGTGCCTCTGCCTCACGTGCACGTGCCTCTGCCTCACGTGCACGTGCCTCTGCCTCACGTGCACGTGCCTCTGCCTCACGTGCAGGTGCCTCTGCCTCACGTGCACGTGCCTCTGCCTCACGTGCACGTGCCTCTGCCTCACGTGCAGGTGCCTCTGCCTCACGTGCAGGTGCCTCTGCCTCACGTGCAGGTGCCTCTGCCTCACGTGCAGGTGCCTCTGCCTCACGTGCAGGTGCCTCTGCCTCACGTGCAGGTGCCTCTGCACCACGTGCAGGTAGCGGCCGTACTGTGCGTAGACGGGCTTCAGCTCCTGGTCCACGGGGTGCATCGCTTCCTCGCCGTAGTGCCTCTGCTGCGTCCCCTGTTGCGTCCCCTGCGTCTCGCAGGACACCAGGTGTACAAGTGTGGAGTGATGGTGCTGGTTTTATTCCCCAAATTCCTGCCATTGACGATAAAGACGTTGGGATTACAGATCTTTTCCCTGATAATGGTGATGATATGAGTGAATGTGATTATTTTACCGCATTCTATGATGAGCCCCTCATGGAATATATTGTACACCAAACGAACCTTCATGCGGCTCATCTCATTAGAAAAGATATATCAGAATTTTCACGCTTGCAACGTTGGAAAGACACCAATATAGGGGAAATGTATGTGTTTCTTGCAATATGTATGTTGAAACTGTGTCAAACACGCTATCACAGATTACTGGAGCAAAGATCTGACTATTCCAACACCTTTCTTCGGGAAATATATGTCCAGAGACAGATTTCAGATACTCCACAAGTGTGTGCATTTTGCAACTAATGAGGACCGGACTGAGGAGGATAGACTTTGACGAGTGAGGCACTATATGAATGAGGCGATTGGGAAAATTCAGAGATTTTTACGTACCAGCACAGAAGCTGGTGATTGACGAATCCCTTATACTATTCAAAGGACGTGTTTCATTCAAACAGTATATTCCCTCAAAATGAAACAGATTTGGCTTGAAATTCTTTGTACTGTGTGACTGTGAAACAGGATACGTGTTACACATGATTCTGTATTCAGCTAGCGATGTAGACATTCCCGGTAACGACGAACATGGATTCTCAGGTTGTGTGGTGAAGTCACTGATGGCACCATGGATGAACAAGGGCCACATCCTATACACAGATAATTACTATACAAGTCCATTGCTAGCTAAGTTCTTGATTGAAAATAGAACCGGGTTGGTTGGAACAGTAAAGCCACGAAGAAGGGAAATGCCAGTGTTTGTCGGTGGACTTGCAGTTGGTGAGTGCCAGGTACGAAAATGTGATGACATTCAGTACGGTGGAAAGACAAGAGAGAAGTGAACCTGCTGTCAACCGTTCATGATGGTACAATGTTGAACAGTGGCAAGGTGCACCGTGTAATGAGAGAACCAGTATATAAGCCAGATTGTGTTCTTGACTACAATATCAACATGCGTTTGATAAGGCTGACATGATTGGCACTATCGAGTGTGTGCGGAAAACATTGAAGTGGACAAAAAAAGTGTTTTTCCACATTGTTGACATGAGCATGTTGAACTGCTATAATTTGTACCTGGTGAAAACTGGACGTAAATCTGTGTTCCGTACATTTGCTTTTACACTTGCAACACAGTTATTAGCAAAGTTTGGTCAAGAAGTCCCTGGCATACAAAGACCAATCATGAACCCAGTGTTGCAGCATGATGCAACACACAGGCTCGCTCACATAGATGCCTTTCAGCAACACAGACTAAAGAATTTGCCAGCAGGTGGAAAGCATGCAATAGGCCAACGTGCATGCCTAGTATGTAAAACAACAAAACGAAGAAAGCAAAAACGTAAAATGGTGCAAACATGGTGTGAAGGGTGTGGAGTTGCATTGTGTGCTGTCGACTGCTTCAACGACTACCACACACTCCAAGACTTCTAAATGTCCAATAATGGTGCAAAAACCTGTACATAGTGCGTGCTAGTGTGTACATATAAAATAATGAACATTGTGATTACTGTACATAATATAATGCCATAATGGAAAACGTTTGTGCGCGCATGTGTATACTCGATGTGTGCAACATATATTGACAATAACTGTCAAGTGACATTATGTGCAACATAATTAGTGACTAACATTGCAAAGAATACATGCGTAAACACTGTAAATAATGACACGAAAATAAATTCGTGGCAACTGTGGCTGCTTGAAGACCGCGCGTGTTGCCTCCGGGACGCACAGTGCATGAGCGAACATGCAAACTGTGACGTCATCACCCATCTTCTCGGCTCAATTACATCGCCGGTAAGTACAATAGAATTTTTTTTTTTTTTCCCGTGATCAGGGAACACGACTTAACACTTTCGCGCTTTAGATTAGAGATAACTCGTCGCCGTTTTCTCTTACGATTCCGCATAACAGCCGACTTTTCTCGTCCATCGAAAAAATATTTCTATAAATTCCATTTTTTAACCGAAATGGATGGGGATACTTTTGTTTTGTAGGGAATTTATTTGCGAATGTTTTGGTACCAGAATGAATATTATATCACAAACTTCTATGAGTAAAAAAAAAAATACACAAAGTATGTTTGGGGGTGTGGCGAGTGTGTGGCAGTGGGTTCCCTTTAGCCGTTAATATATCCAACACGTGGGAAATATTTGTATGTGTTATGTATATGTCTGTGTAGGGAATTTTACTGCGATCACTGTCATACAAATTATAAAATGTTTCAACAAGTATAAACATGACAAACATCAAACGAACGAAAACAATGCGTTCGTTTCTGCCGCGAACGCATACTGAGCGACGTGGTTCTATATTTGGCGCTTCTCTTACACATGCTTTGTACAAATGTTATACAGTTCATCTTATAGAAAATTTTATTGCGAACACATTGGTATAAAAAAGAAATACGTACATAGAAAAGTAGGGTCAGGAAACGTATAAACTTTCCAAGCATGATTTCCCCCCTGTGTTTTCGCCAGTGCGCTCGCGGCTAACTACTCTCCACTTCACACACTCTTGCGGGTGGGCAATTACCTATATTAAACATTCATATGCATATGTCCGTGTAGAGAATTTTATTGCGATTCCAATGTTACCAAAATTATCGATGTAGGACATCTGTAGGCTTCGCAACCATTAAGAGAGTGGAAACATTTTGTTGCTGTTTGGCGCTCTCGGCGAGTGATCTGCATAGTTTTTTATTTGGTGTTGATACTCCTTATGCTTGGGCGGCATTTTATAGGTATGCTCTTATAGACAATTTCATTGCGAACACAGTGATACCAAATTTAAATACGTGCGCCTTCAATTATTGTCAGGACAGTCAAAAGAGTGTACACTTTTCGGTCTTACCGCGTAGGCGCGCGAAGTGCCGAAAGCATCTGGGGTATTGTTTTTTTTTGAGCGCCGAGTGCGCGAAAGTGTTAACAGGTTAGGAAGAATTTTTTTTTTTTTTTTTTTTTTTTGCGCCTGTGGGTGTCAATCAGTATATAGCCATGCGCCATTTAAGGGTTAAACCACACAACACACATAGATGATTTCGGTAACAAAACCGAAATTGCGCAATACATTAATAGCTGTTTTAGTGTCTAGCGCCTTAATTTAAATGCCCCACATGGGATAAGGGCAGCTATAGTGCAGCCACGACCGATAGTTGGCAGACACCACCTAGAAAAAAAATCGTGGCCAACATTCTTAGGTGTGCGAGTGTCAGTATTGAGCGAGCTACCAAGGCTGACGCACGCACCATGAGCGCACAGCACTGCTGTTCAGCTTGTGACCACAGCATCGCCTAAAAATGTTAAAATATATATATGTTCATGCCATTATTTAGTGATGATAGTATTACAGAAGACTCCAGACTGTGATAAAACTGACCAGGATTCTGATAGCAGGATTATGGTAATATTTAGCACTGTGCTCCATGGAGGGAGGAGTAATGCTGTGGGAGGGAGGGTGATGGCGTCGTTTTCTGACTGTGTGTGGCCAGCTTTTATTGACTACTCACCATACCAGCTTAGTGGTTCGCTATGGTGAACACAAATGTAGATACTTATATATAACGTGTGTATAGAGTGTAATAAGAGCAATAGGAGTAGGTTGGGAGCTGCCATTTTGGTGAGGAAGGTGCGTTGTCTGCACGACTTGTCATGTTTACTGGTGGCCACTATGGTCTTTGGGCACCATACCAGCTTATTTGTACAAGTATGGTGAATAAAACAGGTACTTATATATAATGTGTGTGTATATAGCGTAATAACACGACAAACAATATTGTTGGAGGAGAAATACTAGTGCTTCTGGCCTTGAGCGCGGCTGCCACCAGCTGACTGTGTGAGTAGTTACGTCTTATTGCCTTTACTCACCATACAAGCTTAGATGTACAGTTATGGTGAACAAAGCCGGTCGGCCGAGCTGACAGCACGCTGGACTTGTGATCCTGTGGTCCTGGGTTCAATCCCAGGCGCCGGTGAGAAACAATGGGCAGAGTTTCTTTCACCCTATGCCCCTGTTACCTAGCAGTAAAATAGGTACCTGGGTGTTAGTCAGCTGTCACGGGCTGCTTCCTGGAGGTGGAAGCCTGGTCGAGGACCGGGCCGCGGGGACACTAAAGCCCCGAAATCATCTCAAGATAACCTCAAGATAAAACGTGTAATTACTTATATATAACATCTGTGTATAGTGAATAAATGCAAAAACAGTATTGTGGGAGGAGAATGAGGGCGCGTGAGGTGTTGAGGGAGGGAGTGGCAGCGAGTGACTGGCTGGTGTGTGGCGATCACTCCTTGTTGCATTTTGACTCGCAATACTAACTTAGTGGTTTGTTATGGTGAGCAAAACATGCAGATACTTATATATAACCTGTGTATATAGTGTAATAACAGCAAAACTATTTGTTTATTGTTTTATGAACATAATAATTAAATCACTAATATGCACACCATAATTTTGAGTACAGCGATGGTTCACACATTTTATTATATAAATATATCACAATACACACTATTGAATATTATTACTGCAAAAAAAAAAACTAAGAAAAAAATCAATTGGACATTGAAATAATTAGGTAATAATATATTTGTGGCAACTGCCGCCTGACAGCTCATGCGGAGTAGACCTCGCCTGGCGAAGGCTCTTGTCAATGCCAATTTTTTGCCAGACTTCCCTACCCAATTGCAACTAAAATATGCCACCTACGATTTTTTTGTTATTTTTAACGTGATCAGGGAACACAAATGAACACTTTTATAAGACGAAAGATATATATATATATTTTTTTTTTTTTTTTGGCGCCTGTGGATATTGAAGTCATTTGGACCCCTTGCGGTTTGAGGGTTAAATGGATGGAAAGTTCCTTGGCCTATACTTAACTCTGTCTTGTCGAGTCTCAACAAGAGACTCAACTTCAGCACCCACATACAACACATAACCAAGAAAGTCTCAAAAATGGTCAGTATACTTTCTACAATCAGATATAATGTTCCAAACTCTGCTCTCTCATTATACTACTAGCTGTACCTGGCCACGCGTTGCTGTGGCTCGGCAACGCATGTGCGTTGCCGAGCCAAAGCAACTTTTCCCGTCTCCCAGTCCAACCCGTTCTCGCACTTGCTTGCAGTCAATATTGGCTTACTTAATAAGTGCATATGTGACATACTAATTGATTGTGAATATTTTAGTTTACCTTGAAAAGTTTCATAGAAAATACCGACCTCACCTAACCACCTTAGTATGTTAAGATAAGCATCTTATTGCTTCTTAATTACAATTATTACTTAACCTATACCGTTGATAGGTTAAGTAATAATTGTAAATAAGAAGCAATAAGATGCTTATCTTAACGTACTAAGAAGGTTAGGTGAGGTCGGTGTTTTCTATGAAGCTTTTTAAGGTAAACTAAAATATTCACAATCGATTAGTATGTCAAATATGCACTTATTAAATAAGCCAATATTGACAGTCAGCAAGTGCGAGAACGGGTTGCCCAGTCCTCCCCACCATTCCTCCCTTCCCCGTCTCCTCATCCTCCCAACCATTCCTCACTCCCCCATCCCCCTCGTCCTCCCAACTGTTCCCCCCCACCCCCGTTCCATTATTTCCTCACTCCCCCAGCCCTATGTCCTTCCCACCATCCCCCACTCCACAGTCATCTTGTCATCCTAACCATTCCCCACTCCACTGTCCCCTCATCCTCTCCACCATTTCTGACTCCCCTGTCCCCTCGTCCTCCCTATTATCACCCACTCCTGTCCCGTTGTCCTTCCCACCATTCTCCATTCTTCTGTCCCCTCGTCCCCACCATCCCCAATTCCCCCATCCCCACGTTCTCCCCACCATTACCCCCCTCCCTTGTCCCCTCGTCCTCCCTACCATTACCCAAACCCCTTCTAGAGATGATTTTGGGGCTTAGTGTCCCCGCGGCCTGGTCCTCGACCAGGCTTCCACACCAAGGAAGCAGCCCGTGGTAGCTGACTAACTCCCAGGTACCTATTTACTACTAGGTAACAGGAGCATCAGGGTGAAAGAAACTCTGCCCATTGTTTCTTGCCGGTGCCCGGGATCGAACCCGGGACCACATGATCATGCGTCCAGTGTTCTGTCCGCTCAGCCACTGCCGCCCTCCTCTCATTCTCCCCACCATTCCCCACTCCCTTGCCTGATGCATTCCCAAATGATCTGATGTTCCCAATTTTCAGATGGGAACATCAAGTGATCTGATGTTCCCATCACTGAAATATAAGAAACCATTAAACAACGAAATGAAAAAAATAAAAAATAAACTATACTCACGAAATGAACAGTATGGTAAGCAACAAAGCTCAATTCCAACACAATGTCACACACACACAATAAATAAATCAAATTAAAATAATTTGAAATCAATGAAAATTCAATTTAACAATGAAATTGGAAACATTGAAATGGAATCATAACATATTTAGTATAGCGGGAGTTGCTCTTACGTGCAACAGATGGCGCTGTTTCATAAAAAAAGAATGCTCTTACCTGTCACAGGTGTGGCATCAGTACTTATACTTACGAAATGAACGGTATGGAAAACAACACAGCTCAATTCCAACACAGTCACACAAAATTACTAAATCAAAATTAAAATAAATCAAAATCTATGAAAAGAGAGGTTTCAGGAAGCAATGGCCCTGGAAAACCCCCTTGTGGTTGGGATTTTCCTTATCTGCCATCGACCAGGGTTAGGCACCCAGAAAGGTTAGGCATAACAAAACAAACCCCACATGGTAAAAAACTTAAATTAAAAAAACCGAACAGAGAGGTAGAAACTCCCTACAATCCCAAGGAAACGAGCAAATATCACACTTTACTGCCACGCCGATCGTCTGCGCAGCCCTCCCCGCTCTGAGAGGGGGAGGGGGGAGCCCCGGACCTACCGTGCTGGCTGCCTAGCATCAGTTCGTAAGTTAATGTCAACCAGGATAGACGCTTCTCTGGCCTCGGTTTCCTAGGCGGAGTTTGCCTTGTGTGGCATTCATTGCCGTGTGTTGTGCGGTGGTCAGGAGTACCTCATCAGTGCCGGGGCTGCATGCGCGTAGGGGGCTTCCTTCCCTAAGCGCCCTGTGAGTACTGCCCCTGCGTGACAGGGTTATCTTCCTTGGGGCGTTCGGGGAACCTTTCCCGTAGAGGTTCTTGCTGCTCGGCATTTGCCTCACCCTTGGAGCCAGCTGGAGCTCCTTCCCTCCCCTCCCTCCTTTCTTCTCTCCCCTCCCTCCTTTCTTCTCTCCCCTCCCTCCTTTCTTCTCTCCCCTCCCTCCCCTCCCTCCTTTCTTCCCTCCCTCCCCTCCCTCCTTTCTTCCCTCCCTCCCCTCCCTCCTTTCTTCCCTCCCTCCCCTCCCTCCTTTCTTCCCTCCCTCCTTTCTTCCCTCCCTCCTTTCTTCCCTCCCTCCCTCCCTCCCCTCCCTCCTTTCTTCCCTCCCTCCCTCCCCTCCCTCCTTTCTTCCCTCCCTCCCTCCCCTCCCTCCTTTCTTCCCTCCCTCCCTCCCCTCCCTCCTTTCTTCCCTCCCTCCCTCCCCTCCCTCCTTTCTTCCCTCCCTCCCTCCCCTCCCTCCTTTCTTCCCTCCCTCCCTCCCCTCCCTCCTTTCTTCCCCCCCCTCCCTCCTTTCTTCCCTCCCCTCCCTCCTTTCTTCCCTCCCCTCCCTCCTTTCTTCCCTCCCCTCCCTCCTTTCTTCCCTCCCCTCCCTCCTTTCTTCCCTCCCCTCCCTCCTTTCTTCCCTCTCCTCCCTCCTTTCTTCCCTCTCCTCCCTCTTTCCTTCCTTTCATCGAAACATCTGGTTCACTGGGTCAAGTGTGTTAGGCTGATCAGTGAGCCGGTCCCTTCCCACCACTGACACACCTCCCCCCCCCCCCTCCCTCATTCTTCCCATACACACGCTCTCTGCTTCACCGCAACATCCATTGCTCCATTCCTCTCTCCTTCCATCAAACCATCCCTCCATTCATCTCCATCCTACCATCCATCTCCATCCTCTCCCTCCCTGCCTACCACCCAGCCTCTGCCTGCCTCCCAAGCTCTGCCTACCTGCCTCCCTCCCAAGCTCTGCCTGCCTGCCTCCCTGTCTACCACCCAGCCTCTGCCTGCCTCCCTTCCTCCTTGCCTCTCCCTCCCTGCCTACCTCCCAGCCTACCTCCCAGCCTCTTCCTGCCTGCCTACATTTCAGCCTCTCCATCCCTGCCTGCCTGCCCATCCACCCACCAGTCAGCCATCACTGACACAATGAGTGCTTTGGAGCCAACATGTTGCACTGATGTTCCTTGATTGTGCAGATATGTCCAACAAAGTCACGGAATGAATACTCCAGCCTCATGACAAATCCAAAACAATGTTCCGTGAATCTGTGATGTCACAGGGTAGAAGGCAATAGAGTAGTGGACCCAGTGGCTGTCTGTATAAAATATATCTTACCTGAATGTTACTTGGAAAAATTCCCGACACCTAACTTCGGAAATTCCAGAGCTCCGGAAATAACGACCAGGGAACAGCCCCATATAGCCCGTTAAATCAAGTGGATACTGTATGTGGTGCCCTTTCCCGACTGCGAGGCCTTCAGGGTCAACGCCTTTCGGCATGACTGGTCAAGTTGGGGGTTCCTGTTCCTCTTTCCCTCGATTCAGCTGTTGTTCCAGGTCCTGATTCGCTTGGAGACTTACAAGGTGAGAGCTGTCCTCTTGGCCCCTTGGTGGCCGGCCCATCCATGGTTTCAGGCGCTGCTTGCTTGGTGTCTGAACCCGGAGGTTTTTCCGCGGCTCCGCCTCTTCCAGCAGATCGGACCGGTACGTCACGTGGATGGTTCAATCTTCTCCTCAAGTCTTCACATATGGTATTTTTTTTACTATAGTTTATCATCATCTCTATGGTGTCTTCCTTATTAGTGTTCCACCTGCGGGCTTCGTCTCGACGGCAGTATGAAGTTTTCTGGCTGTCCTTCCGGTTCTTCTTAAGTCTTCATCGTTGTACTTCGCTTTCTGTTAGGGTGGTGTTGTCCTTTCTCTCTTGGTTGTTCCGGGACTGTCTCCTTATGCCTAACACTGTCGCCTCGTATCGTGCGGCGCTGGCAGAGCCGCTTCAGTTTACTTTCGGAATTGATGTCACATTTGCGCCGTTTCGCAAGTTGTCTTGGGCGTTGTTTCACCTTCGGCCTGCTCATGCACCGCCTGAGCTGTCCTGGTCATTGAACAGAGTGCTCTCTTTTCTTTCTTCTCCTCGTTTTGTTATGGCCCCTTCAGTTCCGAATTCTTTTTCGAAGGCGCTCTTCCTGTTGGCATTGGGCTCTGGGGGTCGGGTAGGTGAGCTTCATGCTCTCCTCCGGCGCAGAGGTTTCTGCCCCTTCGGTCGGTGTGATTGATTTGTTTTTCTGCAGCCTCCTCCTCCTTTTCTGGCGAAGAATGAGACTGCTGCTTTCCGGAGGGGTTCCTGGGTTGTTGATGCTTGGTTGGTTCGGCCCGGGGTGCATCGTGTTTTGTGTCCGGTTGCGGCTCTCCACTGTTATTTGTGCGCCACGGCTTCTGTGTCCGTGGACTATGCTTTGGGTTGATCCGGTTTCCCTTCTTCCCTGTTCGAGAGTGCGAGTTTCCCAGGTCGTCTGCAGGGTTATTAAGGCTAGCCAGCCTGCAGTCTATCCCCGTGCCCATGACGTCCGCAAGTTCACGGCTCTTGCCGCCGTCTTTGGCAATATGTCCTGGGCTGACATTTGGGCGCGGGGATTTTGGTGGTCGAACAGGGTCCTGGCTGCTTGTTACCTATTAAACGTTCCTGGGCCCAGTCGGGCCTGTGTCACTTTGGGTCGGTGGATGCAGCCAGTTGTCTCTACTTCGGGTTGAGGAATGAGCAGCAACCGCCTCCCGGGTAAGTCCCTATTCTTTTCCTGTGGGTAGTTAGCTCCGGGGAGCTGTAGGGGCTCCCCCCAGAAAACCAGCATTGAATGTAATGAAACGCCATTTTCTGGGCGAGTCCCGGAGGCTTCCCGGCATCCCTCCCTCCCTCCCCTCCGGTCGACGTTTATTTCGCGTGTTTTGACATCCAGCCTCAGAACTGGGGTGTGGATCGCGGCGTGGTAGGTCTGGGCCTACCCCCTTCCCCCTCCCAGGGAGGGGGGGCTGCACAGACAGCGGCGCGACGACGGGTGACGTCATACTAGTTTGCTTGTTTTTGTTTGGGGAGTTCTATCCACTCATTCGACTTCTGGTTGCAATTTTCACCAGAATAGGGGGTTTGTTTTGGGACACCTACCTTTCTGTGTGCCTAACATGGTCGATGGCAGACATAGAATGCTTCCAATTACACTGGGGTTTCTATAGGCCATTGCTCCCCTTGCCCCTCTAGAGGGGGGCAGGTTCTGGCTCGTGGTTCCCGGTAGGCCCATAAGAACTCCATATACATGACTGATGCCAAAGTCTGACATGAGCATATCAGCCTAGTAAGCTCCAGGGAGCCTCCGGGACTCGCCCAGAAAATGGCGTTTCATTACATTCAACGCTGGTTTTTTAATTAGGCCATATTTTAAGGTTTTTAATGTTTTTATCTCTGTGATTTAAAATGAAAATGATTTAGTTTGGAAACATTTTGACATTAACACTAGCTGAACATTTATACAAACCACAAAAATATGTCCTTAACAACTGCACCATGAAATTTTTGCCCAAAACAGGTGTGCAGTGCAGGCATTAAATACCATATTTTCTCTAGCCCATTGAAAGACCTGATTTACATTAATTTGGAGGTTTACTGTGGCCTTCATGTTGTCTACTCTTACAAAAATCTGTGTGTTCTGCAGTGCAAAGTATACGGTACTATAGTATGTGTTCGTGTCTGTCCGATATGAGAATGAGAAATGATACTGGAGCAGGCACAGTACCCTGAGTGGCTGAGCTGTCCATGGTTGATGGTCTGGATTTTACTGTCTTGACTATTACACCCTTTGAAATTGAAATTGAAATAAGTTTATTGAGGTAAAATACACATAAAGGGATGAGGTAGCTCAAGCTATTCTCACCCCGTTCAGTACAACGTGTTCATACATATATAGACACACATCACAAACAATAAACATATTACCAAACATTCTGAGAAATAAACATGTACATTTCTTCCTTTACACAAGTAGTATGGTATCAGACATACATACACACACACTTTTATGACTTGGGTATACTTTATAGACAATTTGCAAGAGACATGCAGATAATTCAACAAACGATTACAGTCTTGGTGCAAAATTTTTAAATCTCTCCAGAATATTTATTTATTTATTTATTTATTTATATATACAAAAAGGTACATTGGGATTGTGAGGATACATAATATGGTAATTAAAATCTTGTAAAGCCACTAGTACACGCAGTGTTTCGGGCAGGTCCTTAATCTAAGAAAATTTTAAGTAGGTAAATACTTGCAAAATTTATAAAAAGTGATAAGTTACAAGGCAAGGGGAAAGAGAAAATTGTAGGTATATTAAAGTACATAGGTAGCTCAGATTGATTGCAATGACAGCTTGAATGGTAGTTGACAAAAATTGGTAGGCACAATACAGCATATGGCTAGCACATAGAAGACAGCAATGAACACAATGATAAATAAGGTTGTTTGGGTTAAGTATGTACATAAAAATTGGGAGATTGGGTAACACTAGGTACAGAGCAAATTTAAAGCTCAGTGTAGGAAACTAAGATGATGAAATTAGGTACTTTTTGGTTTTGCTTTTAACACTTTCGCGCTATCTGGACGCGCCGGCGCGTTCGGTTTCGTCTAACGCAAACGCATAGTGGACATAGTTATGTCAACTTTTAAAATATTTGTATAAAATTCAATTTTTATCCGATTTACTTTGGGTTTGTTTCAAACTGCGCGCTATGAGGCTCTCTTTCTCACCACTAGGCTGCATGGTACAATAAGTTCATGAAAGGTGTGGATAACTTCGATCAAATGGTATTTTGTCCCAAACGGGTTGCAGGTGGGTGACTTTAGCCGTTTATACTGGTAATTCTTCCCCCATATCATGTATTATATGCATATGTCTGTTTAGGGAATTTTATTCCGATCAATATACAACCAAAAATAACTGTGTGCAACAAGTATAATCTTGACAAACATAACAAAAGTAAAAATATTTCGTGTGTGTTTGACGCTCACTGATATGTTCCAGCGTTGTTTTATATTTGTCGCTATTCTAACTTACGCTTTGTTGATATTTTTTACCTATGGGCACATAGAACATTCTATTGTGAACACATTGACATAAAAATGAATGACGTACATAGAAAATTAATGTCATGAGAGTGAAATAAGTATAAACTTTCAAAGCGCCGTGCGTCGTCCCGTCACCGATACCGGGTAACAATTTCACCACTTCCCACACTCTTGCGGGCGGGCTGCATCATTATTCTACGCTTCTATTCATATCACCGTGTTGGGAATTTCATTGCGAGTCCATTGATACCAAAATTAACGCTGTAGAACAAGTGGAGGTGATTACAATCCCAAGAGTAAAAACATTTTGTTGCTGATGGGCGCTCACGGCGAGTCATCTACGTAGTTATTTATTTGGTGCTGGTATCCCTATATGTTTCGTGACTTATTTTACTAATGTTCTTCTAGAGAATTTTATTGCGAACACGTTGGTACCAAAATGAAATACGTAGCATGAGAACTAAGGTCAGAAGAGTAAAAAGAGTATACACATTTTTGTTTTTACGCTTAAGCGATAAAAACGCAGCGCGCACATTCGGTTGGCTGAGTGACCTTTGCGGAGAGCGCGAAAGTGTTAAATAAGGCAAAAGTTTGACAGCTTTTCAATTCACTAGGGAGTGAGTTCCATAGACTAGGTCCTTTAATTTGCATAGTGTTTACACAGATTAAGTTTGACCCTGGGGATATCAGATATTTATTTCTGGTGTGGTGATAATGGGTCCTATTACATCTGTCCAGGGAGAGTTTCAGAGCATGGTTTGCATTTAAGAAAATGTAGTTGACACAAGAGAATGTGTGGAGGGAGTTAATATTTAGCAAGTTTAGGGATTTAAACAAGGGAGCCGAGTGTTGTCTGAAAGCAGAGTTAGTTATTATTCTGATAGCAGATTTTTGCTGGGTGATGATGGGTGGTTTGCAGTGGTAGACCCCCATGCACAGATACCGTAATTAAGATAGGGGTAGATTAGTGCATAATATAGTGAGAGGAGAGCAGAGTTAGGAACATATCTTATTTTAGAGAGTATACCAACTGTTTTAGAGACTTTCTTAGTTATGTGTTGAATGTGGGTGCTGAAGTTGAGTCTCTTGTCTAGGAATAGGCCAAGAAACTTGCCATCATTTTTATTACTGATGTTAATGTTGTCTATCTGTAGCTGAATTGCATTTGATTTGCTTCCAAATAAGATGTAGTAAGTCTTTTCTATGTTTAATGTTTGTTAGTTGACATCCATAAGTGGACTTTTTTTAATTCATTATTCACAACATTATTTAGTGTATGTGGGTTGGGGTCTGAATAGATAAGGGTAGTATCGTCAGCAAACAATATAGGTTTAAGAATATTAGAGACATTAGGTAGATCATTGATATATATAAGAAATAGAAGAGGTCCTAAGATGCTGCCCTGTGGCAGAGTGGAAGAAATTGTATCATTGATTGTTATACATTGGTGTCTGTCACTAAGATAGGATCGGATGTAGTCAAGGGCAAGGCCTCGGATACCATAATGCTGGAGTTTAAGCAAGAGGTCGTTGTGATTAACAGGTTGTTGTGATTAAGCAAGAGGTAGTTGTGATTAGCTTTTCTTAGGTCAATGAAGAGTCCAATCGGAAACTCATTTTTGTCAAGGGCCGAGTAGATTACGTCAAGGAGACTAATGATTGCATCATTGGTGCTCCTTTGGGACCGAAAGCCAAACTGGCAGGGGCTGAGTATGTCGAATTTTATGAGGTAGGAATAGAGCTGTTTGTAAATAATTTTTTCAAATATTTTTGATAGAATGGGTAGATTTGATATTGGTCTATAATTGTTTGTCCACCAGATTGCCGCCTTTATGGACTGGCGTTACTCTTGCTTTCTTGAGGATATCAGGGAAGGTGTGACACTATAGATTTGTTGAACAGTAGAGCTATGGTTGTGGCAAGGGCATGGGAGGCTCTCTTGTATACAATGGACGGAATTTCACTGGTGTTCCCTGCCTTGGTTATTAGTGAGTGTATGATGGACACAACATCTGACGGGCTGACTGGTGAAAGGAGAAGAGAGTTTGGATAGCTGCCTGAGAGATATGTGTTAATATGTGTCTGAGTATGTGGGATTTTACTGGCAAGATTAGCACCAACCGATGAAAAGAAACTATTAAATTCATTTGCCATTTCTAAATCAGTTGACGGTATATCCCCATCCTTGTAGAGTTTTATTTGGTTATGTGAGTGTTGTTTAGTTCCTAGGATACTAGAGATTGTTTTCCAAGTGCTTTTCATGTTGCTTTTTGCTTCAGTGAATCTATTTACATAATATGCAAGTTTTGCCTTTATGATACTGGTAAGCATTGATGAGTACCTTTTAGCTACTTCCTTTGAGACTAGGCCAATCCTAAGTTTCTTTTCATATTCATGTTTCTTGTTGATTGTTATGTATTGTTCTCAACTCAATGAACATCTATAACCCTGTTTCTTTAACCATTAACATTCCATGACAACATTTCAGTCTAGGGTGATCCATTATTAATCAATTCACTTTCTAAGTCATCCCCAATAAGTTCACTAAATGATAGCCATACCGTGTATAACATCTCCCACCTCCTCCCAACTTCACCGGTAAAAGCAACATTGTGTTTCTCGAGATTTTTTCAGTTCCATGACGTCCATTATTGGCCCAAATGATTACTTCATGTTATATTTAATTAGAGTTCTTCCTTTCACTACGACTACCATCAATTACACACACTTCACTTTCCTTCATTTCATCACTCATTGTTGTATTACTGTCCTCAACCACTATTTCCTGACTTTCCTTCACTGTTTTGTGACTTTCCTTAACCACCGTGCTGCGCGGAGTTTGAGACATTCCCCCAGTGCACATGAAATGAAGTGTGACCAAAAAATTATTTTTTCTTTGTAAAATGATAAATTCCCTTCCCTGAACATGTCTATGTAAAAATAAATACCAAATTCCACTTACTTTGGCTGTAGGGGCGTGGACAAGATGCGCTGTGATGTTATCAGGGCCTGGTCGCCCGTGCGTGACACGCCCAGACACGGTCGCGCGGGTCATTCAAGCACCAGGTGTTGCCACAAACATATTTTCAATTATTTGTTTTGTGTATTTCCAATGCAGTTTTATTTGCTTTTTTATCGTATATGATGCATATTTGTGTCCTTTACAATATGTATACAGTAGAACGTTCATAATGTTCCATAGAACTGTGATACATGTGTCAGTAATGTGTCCACAATAAATGTTTATTGTCGCAATATTACTTGTTAAAAATTCACTAAAATTACAATATGTACAGTTTCACACACTATTTACACAGTAACACACTGTATTACACACAGTACTTCGGAAGTGAGTAATAATCAACGAAGTAGCCCATGGTGCACAGCGCGACTTTGCTCTCGTTGCACCAGGTACAGATAAATTTTCGCTTCCTGTTTCTTCATTCTGTGTGCTTGCAAATAATGCACTCACGTACACCCTTGGCTTTAGTACTTGTAGGTTGTATGTAACCAAGCTTGTAAAGCATAAGGTAGTATTGAAAAGATTATAGGAAAAGATCAATTTGTAAGATAGTCTTGAAAAAGATCACTTTGTATGGTCCCACACAGGAAGAGATTCAGCTTACCTCGAGTGTCCGTCAGTTGGGAAGAGATTCAGGTATTCTATAAAATATCTATGGAAAACACCACTATGGAAGCCGCTAACACCATAGCATCTATGCTATTTGTATCGGATGCATCATCACTGAACGCAGAAAACGATTCATCTAAGTATCATCTAAATAAATAGCATAGGATTGCAAGGGTGACGCTCAGAGCTACAACTGGATACGCTCGCTATATTGTCCTCCATAGGTGTTGTATCACTTGCATCCGACCTTTGTGTTAGGTCCTTATTGCGCCTGGCTTCCCCAATATTATGACCCTTATGTTCTTCAAACGATAAGGTTTGAATTTCACCGACAGAGCATTATCTTTCAATACCGCGTCGGACAGGTGTTTGGTAGCCATGGTTGCTCATTCAGTACTAACCCAGCCAGCAGCCCTAAGGCATTCTGGGAATTTTTTCCAAGATGGCTGCCTCTCACTGGAGGTCCTAAGAGTCCATTTCGTACACAACCAACCTCGTACACATTTAGAATTGGTTACGAAAAATCAAAACGAGTTTTCTCGGTTGGCGCAGTTTCCCGCCGACCGAGAAAACTCGGTTGGCGCAGCTAAGTGGTTAATACGGTGACGCTTGGCCCACACAAATCGTTGGTCGTCGAGGATGAATTCGGGGTCTAGAAACTGAGGGTATTTGTAGATAATTACCTTCGTCAGCTTCTCGTTCTTCTCCGGTATTTGCATAAGAATTCCTTCATATTCTTGCTGGGTAAGAAACACAACTGCCTCCATAGAACCTACCGTTAAGTAAGGTCTGTTCACACCTTCCTTCAGCAGGGGCTCGAACTTGCGGTGCTCCTTTCCAAGTTTGACTGTCCACAGCAGCTTGTGATGGTAGGCCGGCATCCTGTCTCTTTCGGATCGTTACGGCCTTTGCTACCTTGCATGGTCCCTGCAACACCCTCACTCTCACTTATGTCATGCTTTGACTGTTAGCCCTTCAGGTGAGCCCTGTTACCTTTCATCACCTTCCTTTTTCTGTATGGAATTCTCACTTACACGATTCCCTCTCATCTCGCGTATGCAGTATCACTGTCTCGATCTATTTTTGCCCACCATGGAGAGACCCACTTGCAAAGTTTTGCAAGGCCTTGACCCACATGCTGATGGCTTACACCCTTCCTACTGTCATGAAATGCCTTTTCCTCAACTACATATTAGCCACACATTTAACTTTTGGGCATTAATTAATTTAAGTGGAATACTGCCCTTCTCCTTATTGTACAAACTTCATTGTCCCACTTTTGCTATTCTAATACCCCTTGGGGTCGTTTGTCCTTTGATAGAATCCTTACATCCTTTTGTTCTTGTATCGGCATGCTGATTGATATTTAGCATGCTTTGAATATCCAGTAACACAGATAGTGCTACATAGTCTTCCTGGCAGGATGCATTCATTTTGATAATTACTTCTTCAGAGGAGGACATATCTGTTTTGGAGAGAGTTCATCATTATGTAACAAAAATCATACCAGAACAAAATAGTCCTCATACCAGGAATGTTGGGGGCCATAGGACTAACACTACAAACCAGATATGATTGGGCTAATCTCATCAAACCTTTTAATATACTGAACAAGTTGGGAGGATATTAATCTAGACCAGTTGTGTAAAAGATCAGATGTAACAAACACGTGGGGCCTCCCACATATATGTTACGTGGGAGTTGTATCCCAAGTTGTATTTAGGGTAAAACTGCCAAGCATCATCTGAAGCTGTAAATGCCAAGACATTACTGCAGTTCAAAATCCAGTTGAAAAAATCTTCGGGCAAACGTGGAAAATATTTGACAAGCTGCTGACTTCCTGATCCCATTGAGAGCACTAGATGCATGGTGGCTTTGAGGTGAGATCAAGTACAGTATCATTGTTTTGTCTGAGTTTTGATCCTTTCCTTTCTTTGACTTCCAGATGTACACAAATTCTGAAATATTCCATTTTACAGGCCAGGCAGTTGAAAACTGTGCAAAACTGATGCATGCTGATGGGCTACTACGTCGTCCCAAGATTGCTGAATCCCGTTGTAGAATTGCTGCCAACATTTTTGAAAACAAACAATGTTCCCAATAAATTTTTAATGAAAAGTGCTTCCAGTTTTAAGCAGGTTTGAGAATATTTTTATATTGTCATGAGTACTAATGTAATGCAAATTTTTAGTGAGTGTTATAACATTTTAAGTTTTTAATGAGTGCTGTATTTTTCTAGGTCATAAGTTACAAGTTTGTTTATAATGGAACAAGGTGAAGATTATAATAAAATTAACGGAACTACATATTTGAAAAGACATGATAGTAGTAGTATGTAGAAGCTGGTTGACTTTGGGAGTTCAGACAGTTAAAAAAAAAAAATTGTAGTGCCTTGTGTGAAGGGAGCCCCTTTGGCTCCCTGGAGATATTGGACTGATATTAGCTAATATTAGAATGGAGCTTCAGTCATAGGGAGTTGTCATACCTACCAGGGACCACTAGCCAGAACATGGTCCCCTCAGAGAGGTGCAGGAGCAATGGCTTATGAAACTCACATGTATGAAAGTATTCATGTCTGCCATCAATTGGGGGTGAGCACCCAGAAAGGTAAGCACTTCAAAACAGACCCCACCTGGTAGAAACATTGCAACCAAACACTGAACAGAGGTGAGAAACTCCCCCAAACAAAACAAGCAACACATCATCACACCGTGTGCCACCGTTGTTCGCACTGACTAACCGCCTCCTTCCCCAACCAAGAGGAGGGGAGGGGTTCCAGCCCACCGAGCTGCCAGCCAGATCGTCAGTATGTCAGTTGTGAAGCAGTACTGGGTGGAAATCTGCTCCGGTTTTGATTGCTTGATTGGCTTCACCCTGCTGGTGTTCCCACCTGCTGTGTTTGGCAATATGTCTTGGGCGGATACTCGGGCACGGAGGTTTTTCAAGATTGACCAGAGTCCTGACTGCCCGATATCTTGTAAATGTGCCGGGCCCTCAGTGGTCTTGTCACCTTGGATCGGCAATTTCAGCCAGTTGTCTCATCTTTGGTATGAGTTGTGCAGTGCAGCTGCCTCCCGGTTAAGTCCCCTTATCATTCCTCTTTGGGTAGTTAGCTCCAGGGATCCAATGGGGCTCCTCCACAGAAAACCAGCATCAAATTTAATGAAATGCCCTTTTCTGGGTAGATCCCCGGAGGCAACCTAAACCCCCCCCCCCCCCATGATTGGCAGGTTTTGTTTCCATTTTCAGCCTCCAAACTGACGATCCGGCTGCCATCTCGGGGGGGCTGGGGCCCCTCCTGGGGTGGGAAGGGGGTTTGGTGCGAACAAGTGGCACACGGTGTGATATGTTGCTTGTTAGCTTTTTTCTTTGGGGGAGTTTCTAGCCTCTGTTCAGTGTTAGGTTGCTATATTTCTACCAGGTGGGGTCTGTTTTGAAGCGCCTACCATTCTGGGTGTTCGCCCCCAATTGATGGCAGACATGAATACTTTCATACATATGAGTTTCATAAGCCATTTCTCCTGCACCTCTCTGAGGGGACCATGTTCTGGCTAGTGGTCCCTGGTAGGCATGACAACTCCCTATGACTGAAGCCCAGTACTAATATTAGCTAATATCAGTTCTATAGCTCCAGGGCTCCACCCAGAAAATGGCATTTCATTATATTTTTCTCATTGACATTAACAGTCAATACTAATTTTCTGGGGCGAGCTCCTTGTCGGTTCCTGAAGCTATAATGCTGATACAGTGCCAAACTACTAGGCGCTATCAGTCATGGATTTTTTTTAGGCCTACTGGAGACCATGTGTCAGGAAGCGGTCCCATCTAAAAAGGCATAGAAAGTAGTGCCACTAGGATAAAATTCTGATTTTTAAGACGCGCTCTGGGCGTGCGCTCCGTTTTATGCCAAACTACTACTGGCGGTGTGGGCGAGCCTGCGGCGACAGCGAAATGTGTGTACGCGTTTCAGTTTTCTCACCTTAATTCTCGTGCTATGTCAATCGTTTTGGTACCATTGTGTTCACAATAGAATTCCCTACAGGCGTATATGCATATCCAAAAGCCTGGTGTGACTCCCCATAGCGAAGCCTAAAGTCTGCAAAAGTTCTGTGAATGCACAAAATAAGTAAAATGTTTATACTTGTTTCAGTTTTCTCACCTTAATTCTTATGCTACGTCTTTCATTTTGGTATCATTGTGTTTGCAATTAAATTCCCTGCAGATGTATATGCATATATTGTCCAAAAGCCTGGCGTGACTTCCCTTAGCACAGCTTAGTTACCCGTGAACGAGCACCAATTGGCAGACCCGTAACCTAATGTGTATACTCGTTCAGTTTGATAACATCAATTTTTGTGTTACGTCGCTCGTTTTAGTATCAAATTGTTCGCAATATAAAAGCGCATATTTTAAAACTAGTCCCATAATAATAGAGCAATAAATGTAATTTTAACATTTTAATACAGAGCACCACTTGGTTTCCGAACTTTAGTTATCCGAAACTTCCAGTTTCCCGATTGGGGTTGGGGAGTCATGCTACCCGAACAAAGTTCGGGTAGGAAGGGGTCCGCCAAGCGTCACGCCGGCTTGTGGTGGTGGGTGGGCGATGGTCCAGTTTGCCCACTGTGACTTCACAGATTCACGGCCTATTATTCCTATTATTTTGAATTGCCATAAGGCTGGAATGTTCATTCTGTGCTTTTGTTTTACATATCTGCACAATCAAGAAACATCTGTGCATCATGTCGGCTCCAAATGCAGCATTGCGTCAGTGATGGCTAACTGGTGGGTGGATGGACGATGGAGCTTAGGTGGGAGGCAGTATGAATGAGGGGGGGGGGGAGAATCAGTGAGAGAGGGGGGGAGAGAGATGCTAGGAGGGAGGGGGAGGTAGGGAGAGATGTTAGGAGGTAGGGAGAGATGCTAAGAGGGAGGGGGAGGTAGGGAGAGATGCTAGGAGGTAGGCAGGAAGGGATGGAAGTAGTGAGAATTAGGGAGGGAAAGGCAGGCTGGCAGGCACAGGCAGGCAGGCACAGGCAGGCAGGCAGGCTAGCTTGCAGGCAGGGAGTGAGTGGTAGTCACGCGGTTGAACCGCGTGACCTTGAGAGATGGGATGTAGGGGGGCGGGTGGTTTGTTGGTGGTAGGGGTGAGACCGGCTCATTCCCGAAGATAAGCCTAACACACACTACCCGTTAGCATGATGGCAGGGGGGGAGGCAGGCTGGCTGGAAAGGAAGCAGGCTGGCAGGAAAGGAAGCAGGCTGGCAGGCAGGCAGGCTGGCAGGCAGGCTGGCTGGCAGGCTGGCAGGCTGGGAAGGAGGCAGGCTGGGAAGGAGGCAGGCAGGCAGGCTGGGAAGGAGGCAGGCAGGCAGGCTGGGAAGGAGGCAGGCAGGCAGGCTGGGAAGGAGGCAGGCTGGGAAGCAAGCAGGCTGGCAGGCAGGCTGGCTGGCAGGCTGGCAGGCTGGGAAGGAGGCAGGCTGGGAAGGAGGCAGGCTGGGAAGAAGGCAGGCTGGGAAGGAGGCAGGCTGGGAAGGAAGCAGGCTGGCAGGCTGGGAAGGAGGCAGGCTGGGAAGGAAGCAGGCTGGCAGGCTGGGAAGGAGGCAGGCTGGGAAGGAAGCAGGCTGGCAGGCTGGGAAGGAGGCAGGCTGGGAAGGAGGCAGGCTGGGAAGGAGGCAGGCTGGGAAGGAGGCAGGCTGGGAAGGAGGCAGGCTGGCATGCTGGGAAGGAGGCAGGCTGGCAGGCTGGGAAGGAGGCAGGCTGGCAAGGAGGCAGGCTGGCAGGCTGGGAAGGAGGCAGGCTGGCAGGCTGGGAAGGAGGCAGGCTGGGAAGGAGGCAGGCTGGCAGGCTGGGAAGGAGGCAGGCTGGCAGGCTGGGAAGGAGGCAGGCTGGCAGGCTGGGAAGGAGGCAGGCTGGCAGGCTGGGAAGGAGGCAGGCTGGCAGGCTGGGAAGGAGGCAGGCTGGGAAGGAGGCAGGCTGGGAAGGAGGCAGGCAGGCAGGCTGGGAAGGAGGCAGGCTGGCAGGGTGGGAAGGAGGCAGGCAGGCAGGAAGCGATATATGGGTGTTGAAGTGAACTGTGAACCACGTGACCTTTGAGAGTGTGTGTGTGTGTGTGTATGGGTTTGGGGTGGGGGGTGGGGGTGGTGTGTCGGTGGTGGGGGGAGAGGGGGAGGTGTGTCGGTGGTGGGGGGAGAGGGGGAGGTGTGTCGGTGGTGGGGGGAGAGGGGGAGGTGTGTCGGTGGTGGGGGGAGAGGGGGAGGTGTGTCGGTGGTGGGGGGAGAGGGGGAGGTGTGTTGGTGGTGGGGGAGGGACCGGCTGACTCCGTAAGCCTAACCACACTCCACAGACCTGTGACCCAGATTTGTTTCTTAAATGTACAGTACATCATCGTATATTTTAGGCAGGATGTGCCTGCAGGCTGGCAGGAAACATCCAGAGGATGTTTGCCAGTCGTCTTAATAATCAGTTAGGAACAATTAAGGACTTTTATAAAGCGGATCAGGACTTCACTTATTGATGAGTACAAACAAAACACGGTCGCATTTACGCCATGAACCTGACGATTTTTTTCCCTAGAGTTTTTTTCATAAATTTTTCGGAAAAATTTCTTTTTACATTTCTAGTTTATTTTTTCCCCTCTATTTCTCGTATACGAACTTACATGTTAACCGACGGGTCTCGTCCCCAAGGGGTTCGGAAACCAAGTGGTGCTCTGTATCTGGATGCACATGACAATTATTTCTTCCAGTTTTCTGACATCAATTTTCGTTTTACATCATTCATTTTAGTATCAAATTGTTTGCAATTTAAAGGCGCGCATTATAAAATTAGTCCCATAATAATAATAGCACAATAAATAGAATTTTAACATTTTAAAATTTGGACCAAAAATGTATTTATAATCTTTCCAGTGTTCTGACATCAATTTTTGTATTCCATCTTTCATTTGAGTATCACATTGTGGGCAATCTAAAGGCGCTCATTTTAAAACCACTCTCAGAATGATTGGATAAAATTTACATTTTTAATAAATATTTTAAAAATGTGGACACCGCTCGCGTCACCGACTCGGGCACAAGAGAAAAACTGGCAACGCCAGTGGCGTTACCGGAGAGTGAAAGTGTTAATCATGTCTGCCTTTACCGGGAAGGTACCCACAAAGTCGACGAAACAAAACAGACCATTGCTGGTTATAAAAAATACCAAGACCTCAAAATTGCCAAAAGAACTTCCCCAAAATGTAAACAAATGATCGAAAATTCATGGAACTAGTACAGTGGTACCTCAGTTTTCGAATTTAATCCGTTCCCAGAGACCGTTTGATAACTGAAAATACGAAAACTGAAACAAACTTTCCCAAAAGAAATAATGTAAATTGAATTAATCTCTTCCACACCCCCAGATACAATAACTAAAAAATACATTTTATTCAGAATAATACTCGTAAGTAGCTTTTCTTGCCTTTTTTGAGGACTCTTGTTGGTGTAGGGAAGACAGTGAAGGGGGAGAGGATGAGAGGTGATAGTGTTTGGGAGGGGAGTCCCCACTCCCCTTCCAAACATTCCATTATAACAGCACTGATGACATTTTTGGTGTATTCTCTCCCCCATTTTGCAGGCATACCACTAGGACCTGGTTGTGGCTCACTGCTTGCTTGTCTTATTAATGTCTATAGACACTTGTTTTTCCCTACGTTTTAACACTTGTCTGTAGTGAGACATCACATTCTCACTATGAATGATCTTGTTTTTCCTCTCTTGTCATGCTCACAACTATTTTCTTAGGTTGTACATTACCACCATCTTTCTTGGAACCCCCTTGCTGTGATATATAAGAAGAACTTTTATGTTTAGAAACCAAAAAAGCACAAAAAACAATGAAATTCTTCACAAAGAATTTAATTGCAATCATCACTAGGCCTTACACTGGTAAACTGAAGCGTGCCATGTGCTCGGTGGACCCGTACGTGTATAAACAAACTTCGAAAACCAAGGCAAACAAGAAGTACTGAATCAAAATTTTTGAAGAAATTGAGATCAAGATTCAGATTCAGATTCAGATTCAGATGTTTATTCAGGTAAGGTATATACATACAAGTGATGCTACATTAATGGATTGATATATAGATAGAGCTAGTACATACAATGCCTAAAGCCACTATTACGCAATGCGTTTCGGGCAAGAAAAACATTAATATCAAGAACTTAATACTAATTGAGCATAAAGAATAAAAGATGTTGAGAACAAATACAAATAAAGATAAAAAAAAAAGGGGGAACATGACTGAAAAAGCAGCACAAATACAATAGGTTGACAAACAGTGTTGATTAAAAAAAAAGAAAAAAAAAAGAAAATAAAAAGAAAATAACAGACATGGGTTGACAATAGAGGAGTGAGGTAGATTACAGGGAATTTATTAGGTAGTGTTTAGTTTTTATCTTAAACTGGTTGAGAGAGGTACAGTCTTTAACATGGTTGGGAAGGTCATTCCACATTCTGGGCCCCTTGATTTGCAGAGCATTTCTAGTTTGATTAAGACGTACTCTAGGAATATCAAAACTGTATTTATTTCTGGTGTGGTGCTCATGGGTTCTGTTACAACCTTCTATGAAGCTTTTAAGATCAGGATTGGCATTATAGTTTAGCGTTTTATATATGTATAATACACATGAGAGAATGTGCAGTGACTTAATATCTAACATATTAAGAGATTTGAGTAGGGGTACCGAGTGATGTCTGGGGCCAGAGTTGGATATTGTTCTAATAGCGGCTTTGTGTTGGGTAATTAGAGGACGTAAGTGATTTTGGCTAGTAGAACCCCAAGCACAAATACCATAGTTGAGATAAGGATAGATAAGGGAGTAATAGAGAGTCACCAGAGCAGGGCGTGGTACATAATATCTGATCTTAGAAAGAATGCCCAAAGTTTTTGAAACTTTTTTTGATATATTTAGAATGTGTCCCTGGAAATTCAGCTTGTGGTCAATGAGAATGCCAAGGAATTTGCCATCTAATTTGTTACAAATTTGGGTATTGTTTATTTTGAGATTTATAAGACTAGAGGATTTATTGCCAAACAGAATATAGAAGGTTTTGTCAATGTTAAGGGTGAGTTTGTTGGCAGTTAGCCAAAGATGGACTTTATTTAGCTCAGTATTTACTGTGGCATTTAGAGCAAGAGGGTCAGGACTGGAGTAAATGAAGGTTGTGTCGTCAGCAAATAGAATTGGTTTGAGGTGTTGGGAGGCATTTGGAAGGTCATTAATGTAGATGAGAAAGAGGAGAGGGCCAAGTATGCTGCCCTGAGGAACACCAATGTTGATGGGTAGGGTGGGAGAAATTGTATTATTCACAGAAACATATTGGAGCCTGTCAGTAAGGTAGGACTCGAGGTATTGTAGGGAGTGTCCTCTGACTCCATAATGATGTAATTTAAGAAGAAGGTTATGGTGGTTGACAGTATCAAAAGCTTTACGCAGGTCCACAAATAACCCAACAGGGAACTCCTTTTTATCAAGAGCTGTATGAATCGAGTTAAGCATACTAATAAGTGCATCGTTAGTGCTTTTTTTGGGTCTGAAGCCATATTGGCAAGGGCTAAGTATATTGAGTTTGGCTAGATATGAGTAAAGCTGCTTGTATATAAGTTTTTCAAAAATTTTTGACAAGTTTGGCAGGATTGATATAGGTCTGTAGTTGTTAACATCTGTGGGGTCACCACATTTGTGGACAGGCGTTACTCTCGCTTT
The DNA here is from genome assembly GCF_040958095.1 of Procambarus clarkii. Lineage (NCBI taxonomy): Eukaryota > Metazoa > Arthropoda > Malacostraca > Decapoda > Cambaridae > Procambarus > Procambarus clarkii. The sequence continues at coordinate 21,928,430 of NC_091194.1, forward strand.
TTTTAGAATATCTGGAAAGGTTTGGAGTTCAAGTGACTTGTTGAAGAGCAAAGCAATAGCAGGGGCTAAAGATCTGGAGGCTTTTTTGTAAATTAAAGTTGGTATCTCCTCAAGGGCACCAGACTTGGTTTTAAGGGAAAGGATTATCTCATTGACGTCAGTGGAGTTAATAGGCTTTAGGTACAGAGACTGTGGATAGTTACCTGTAAGATAGTCCTTAATGTCAGTACTGGAAGATGGAATATCATTTGCAAGGGATGAACCAATGGAAGAGAAGAACCTATTGAACTCAATAGCAGAATCAGAGGCTGAAAGCTGACCATCGTTATTAGACAGGAGAGTCGGTTTGTTATTTAAAGATTTCTTTGATCCCAATATTTGTGAAATTGTGCTCCAAGTTTGTTTAATGTTGCTCTTTATTTGAGTAAATTTATCTTCGTAGTAATTAGTTTTGGCTCGTCTAATTATCTTAGTTAGCAATAATGAGTAATTCTTTGAGAATTCTTTGGAGACAATTCCTAACCTATACTTCTTCTCAAGGTCGTGTTTTTTGTTAATGGATTTCAGTATTCCCTTTGTAAGCCAAGGATTGTTAAGCCTTTTGCTTGTGACTTGTTTTGTAAGCCTAGGACAGTGGGTGTTATAAAGGCTAAGAGTTGTTTGTAGAAAAGATTGCACTGCTAGGTTGATGTCCCCTATGTTACCTAACTCGGACTCCCAGTTGACATTATCAGCAGCAGTTATAAAATTGTTTATAGCAGTTTCATTGTGCAGCCTAAAGCTTAACTCCCTTGTTTCTAGAGGTGGTTTGCTAATGTTAGTTAAGAGAAATGTGGGGTAGTGGTCTGTAGTGCTATCGGTGATTATACCTGAAGTAAGCGGAGAGGTTATGTTGGTCCAGATGTGATCTAGAGTCGTGGCAGTGCTATCAGTGATTCTAGTAGGTCTAGTGATTAAGGGTATGAGGAGGCAGGAATTCATACAGTTGAGGAAGCTAACAGCAGTAGGGTGTTCAGGCTCGCAGAGGTCAATATTAAAGTCCCCTGCGATAATTAGGTGGTTTTTGTTCAGTCTGTTATCAAGTATTAGATTTCTAAGGTTTGAGTTCTGAAAAATTAAAAAACGGGCATATGAAAACAGATAATTACCTAAAGTGTAGTTACAAGATGAGAGCTACGCTCGTGGTGTCCTGTCTTACCCGCACACTGTCATATAATGCTTTGAAATTACTGACGGTTTTGGCCTCCTCCACCTTCTCGCCTAACTTGTTCCAACCGTGTACCACTCTGTTTACAAAAGTGAATTTTCTTATATTTCTCCGGCAGCTTTGTTTCGTTAGTTTAAATCTATGACCTCTTGTTCTTGAAGTTCCGGGTCTCGGGAATTCTTCCCTATCAATTTTATCGATTCCTGTTACTATTTTCCCACACCAGACCCATTATCCCCACACCAGAAATAAATATCTCTTTGATATTCCCAGGGTCAAACTTAATCTGTGTAAACACACTATGCAAATTAAGGGACCTAGTCTATGGAACTCACTCCCTAGTGAATTGAAAAACTGTAAAACTTTTGCCTTATTTAAAAGCAAAACCAAAAAGTACCTAACTTCATCTTCTTAGTTTCCTACACTGAGCTTTAAATTTGCTCTGTACCTAGTGTTACCCAATCTCCTAATTTTTATGTAATATCAAACAACCTTATCATTGTGTTCATTGCTGTCTTCTTCTATGTGCTAGCCATATGCTGTATTGTGACTACCAATTTTTGTCAACTACCATTCAAGCTGTCATTGCAATCAATCTCAGCTACCTATGTGCTTTAATATACTGTACCTACAATTTTCTCTCATCTTTTTTTCATTTCATGTAATCTGTTATCATTTTTTTGTCTATAATTTTTGCAAGTATTTACCTCCTTAAAATTTTCTTAGATTAAGGACCTGCCCGAAACGCTGCGCGTGCTAGTGGCTTTACAAGACTGTAATTACCATATTTGTATCCTCTCATTCCTTATGTACATTCTTGTATATGCATAAATAAATAAATAAATAAATAAATAAATTTTCAACATAGTGATCATATCTCCTCTTTTTTTCTTCTATCTTCTAGTTTTTGCATATTTAATGCCTCTAACCTCTCTTCGTAGCTCTTGTCCTTCAGTTCTGGGAGCCACATAGTGGCATGTCGTTACACCTTTTCCAGTTTGTTAATGTGTTTAAGATATGGGCACCATACAACCGCTGCATATTCCAGCGTTGGTCTAATAAAAGTCGTGAACAATTTCTTTAGTATTTCTCCATCCATGTATTTAAAAGCAATTCTGAAGTTAGAAAGTGTATCATAGGCTCCTCGCACAATGTTCTTAATGTGGTCCTCAGGTGACAGTTTTCTATCTAGAACCACCCCTAGATCCCTTTCTTTGCCAGAATTCTTTAAAGATTTCTCACATAATTTATAGGTTGTGTGGGGTCTGCTCTCCAATTCCACATTCCATAACATGGCATTTATTCACATTAAATTCCATTTGCCATGTGTTCCCAAATATAGTTATTTTGTCCAGGTCTTCTTGAAGGGCATGACAATTATCTAGGTTTCTTATCTTCCCTATTATCTTAGCATCATCAGCAAACATGTTCATATAATTCTGTATTCCCACTGGTAGATCGTTTATGTAGATAATGAACATTCTCGGTGCAAGAACTGAACCCTGTGGTACTCCACTCGTGACATTCCTCCAATCCGATACCTTGCCTCTGATTATGGCCCTAATTTTTCTGTCGGTTAGGAAATTTTTCATCCATGTTAGCTTACCTGTCACCCCTCCAATATGTTCCAGTTTCCAGAACAACCTCTTAACACTTTCGCTCGGGGATGACGCAGCATTGCGTCATCCGTTTACTGGCGGTAATGCCGGGGATGACGCAGCATTGCGTCATCCACTTTAAAAATTCGCCAAAAATCAGGTTTTTATCCGATTTTTTTGGGACTGGTTTTAAAATGTGCGCCGATGTCTTCCCATTTTCTTTGTTGAGCCCCTTTGCCCTCAGGCGGCTTGGCACATGCCGTGGGCCCATTGTCTTTGCTCCACTGTTGTGACCAATGTCGCCTCCCCTCGCATCTCAAACGTGTGAACATTTCGGCTATTTCCCGTGGCTATATTTCTTACTGCGGCTTTAGAAACTATCTACGCTTACTCCACGATGGATAGTAATCATGAACAAGGCCCTTCCAGGAAGAAAATTGCAAAAGAAAGGCTTGAAAAGGGTGGGAATTGGGAGTGTAGCAGGAAGGCCTCTGAGCACTCACTCACGGCTAACGCGTGGCCCGTCTTCAACTCGTCGGCGGTTGGAGCATGACCAGGTTTTTTTTTTTATATGCTAATGTTCCTCTAGAGAATTTTATTACGAACCCATTGAGACCAAATTGAAAGACCTAGGACAAAAATTGAGGTGACCAGAGTGAAAATAGTGAAAACATTTTATCACGTTTGCGCGCTCCCGGGTAACTCGTTCGCACTTTCTCTGTTTGCTGCGGGTAATTAGCTGGGCTTTTGGAGTTTATATGCATTTAGTGTTGTAGAGAATTTTATTGCGAACACAATGATACCAAATTTAATCTCGTAGAAGGAGAATTGAGGTGACAAAGTTGAAGAGAGTATACACTTTTCGAAATTAACGCGCGCTTCCGTGACACGCTGGGGCCCATATCGCCCTGTCGAGGGGTGGCGCGCGGGGTGAGCGAAAGTGTTAAGGGGTACTCTGTCAAGCCTTTTTTAGGTCCAGATAGATGCAGTCAACCCAACCATCTCTCTCCTGTAAAATCTCTGTGGCTCGATCATAAAAACTGAGTAAATTCGTTACACAGGATCTTCCAGATCGAAAACCATACTGTGTGTTTGATATTACATCGTTTTTCTCCAGGTGTTCTACCCATTTAGTTTTAACTTTTTTTTTTTTTTTTTTTTTTTTTTTTTTCCCCCCAATATTTTGACTATTACACTTGTCAATGATACAGGTCTCTAATTAAGGGGGTCTTCCCTGCTTCCACTTTTGTAGATTGGAACTATGTTAGCCTTTTTCCACACATCAGCTACAACTCTTGTAAACAGGGATGCCTGAAAAATCAGTTGAAGTGGAATGCTGAGCTCAGGTGCACATTCTCTCAGAACCCATGGTGAAATTCCATCTGGACCAACTGCTTTGTTCTTACTTGGCTCCTTGAGCATTTTTTCCCACTTCGTCTCTAGACACCTCTATGTGCTCTGTTGTTCTCTGGAATTCTTGTTGTCTGGGTCTCTGAAGATTTCATTTTGTACAAGCACACTTTTGAACTTTTCATTTAATGTTTCACACATTTCCTTTTCATTTTCCGTGAATCTATTTCCCATTTTCAATCTCTGAATATTATCCTTTACCTGCAATTTGTTGTTTGTGAATTTATAGAATAGACCTGATTCTGTTTTACATTTTTCTGCGATCCCTTTTTCAAAATTTCTTTCTGCCTCTCTCCTCGCTGCCGTGTAGTTGTTTCTCGCATCTTTGTATCTCTGGTATGTTTGGGGGTTTGGCCTCTTCCTGTATTGATTCTACTTTTGTGTCTTCTGGTCTCTGGCCCTTTTGCAACTTCTGTTAAACTAATCCTGTTTCCTAGTTCTGCATCTCTGTTTTGGTATAAATTTTTTTGTGCCTTTATCATATATTTCACTGTAAGATGTTCCACTGTACTTGCTCATTTATTCCCACCTCTTCTGTAGCCGTTCCAACACATGTTTGTGCTGTGCAAGCAGGAGTATAGGACATTTGGCGCTGCATGTGCACAGGTCCCCCCCCCCCACCGTGTGCTTCTAGGGATCTCTTCCCTGGAGTGTTTGGAGTTTGTTCCCTTAGAGGGTTTCATCACTTGTGGTGGTCAAGGCTGACCCACACAAGCCTTGGCTGGTGTGGGCTCCCAGCCGGTTCATATGTCTGTTGGTTAGGGTTCAGGTTCTTATTGGATTCCTGATGGACTGGCAGAAGTCCTATTGGTTCCTGCCCAGGTTTGAGCTTAGCTGGGCCTCGTTGGGATTCTCAAGTCTGCTTGCTGGCCCTGCCTTCAACGATCTTACCAGGATGAGGCTCGCATTGTGTGTTGGCTCTGAGCGGGTGCTAGGTGACTCGGTGGTTAGTTTAGTAGTTATGCACGAGTGTTTACTTTGCTCTTCTGATTTTCTTGGACAGGGTTTTGCTTCAGTCTGTTTTGGTTTCTTCAGAGTTGGATCTTTTGCAGTGGACGATGCCAGGGAACCAAACCCCAGAAAACCCGAAGAGGAAGGGCTTTCAGAGGCCACATCTAGTGGCCCTAGAACACTAGATGTGGCCTCTGAAAGCCCTTCCTCTTCGGGTTTTCCGGGGTTTGGTTCCCTGGCATCTTCTTCCACCCCTCACTCGACATCTTCGTGGATGTCTCCGATTTCAGTTGGATCTACGTGACCAGTGTTCACCACGCTAGTCAGGGGCCATGGCCCCCCTCGTCTTCATTGGGCACCTAGTACTTTAATACGTCTAGTATCCTAGCCCAATGTGGGGGTTTGTGACCTTTTAATATGCGCTGGCGAGGGTTCAGGTCCCTCTAGGCTCTGTGGTCTGGCTTCATTCAGGCTGTCTCCCTGTGGTTCCTTGTCTCAACTGGGATGGATGGGTTCTCTGTTGTCCCTATCTCTTTGGAGCTGGAATATACATATAGTTTGTCTTCTTGGCCATACATGCCCAGGTAGTGTCCAACGTTCTGTCCGACAATCTTTCTCGGTTCTTTTCCATCTCCACAGGGGGTGGATCATAGACATCGACCCCTTCCTTTGGCTTTGCCAAACACTTGGGTGCCTGGATGTGAACCTCTTCACGCCGGATTGGTCCGTGGCACTTTCCTCTTCTGTGGCTCCATTACAGACCATTGCGCGCTCATGGTGGAGGCCTTTCAGTTGGACTTCTTCCCCTGGTCTAGCTCTTGCTCCGAGCCGTTTTCCTGGTGCTTCGTCTCTTTGCAAAGATTAGTCAAGTGATTTACCTTACTGGTTCTGCTCTTTTCCGATCTTCTCGTTAAGAGTCTCTGACATGTATTTCCGGGCATCTCTAAGATGATCAAGTGGCTGGTTTGTTAGTGTTCCACCTGCAGTCCTCCTCTCTGCAACAGAATGAAGTCTCCTGGCATTTTCTCTACCTTCATCGTTCCTCATCTGTGTCACTTGTTTTTCTGGTTTGGCATCATTTGCCAAGTACTTTAGCTTCATATCATCCGGAACTGGCAGATCTGCTTTAGCTTGTGTTCGGGGTTGATACTTCCTCTGCCCTGTTTCGTAAGTTTTCTCAGGTACTGTTTCACCTCGACATGTCGCTTGAGCCTGCTTGGTCTTTGGTCCCTGTTCTTTTCTTGCTTTATTCTGATTGATTAACCACTGTGATGTGCTAACCGAAAAATCTTGTTCTGAGAGCTGTACCATTTTTTTTTACTAATTAGGCTATATTTTAATGTTTTCATCACTCTGTGTTTTGAAATGAAACATTTTGGAAACATTTTGACATTAATTTTACCTGAATATTTATAAAAACATAAATATGTCCTTAACAATTGCACTATTAAGTTTTTGCCAAAAACAGGTGTGCAGTGCAGGGGTTAAAGGTGTCCCCTTTGGTCTATGATTGCGTGTGTAAGGTTCTGTTTTTTGCTCTCACTTTTGCCTCTAGTTGTCATGTGGGTGAGCTTCATTCTCTCCTTAGGTGCTGGGTTCTGTGTTTTTTTTTGGCCCTTAGGGTAGTTTTGTTTGCTGCTGGCCCCTCCTTTTCTGGGAAAGAATAAGTAAGTTGGCTTTCAAAGATGTCCTTTAGTGGGGGGGATGCTTGGTTGGTTCAGCCAGAGGTGCATCATGTTGTAAGGGCATGAGATTGGTAGCCATACTTATAGAAAAACTAACGACCTGTTCTTTCTTATAAATAAAGGGATGGATATATACATTTACTTCACAAAAACACTTTTAAGCCAATACCTGTAACAATAAATCTTATTCTACAAGGGACAAGAAATACACCTTGGAGTACAATTTCACAACCGAGTTTTATTGAGCAACACAGGATTATTTTACACTGAATATGGGGCGCTCTGTTATGCTATATATAGGATTGTTGAGATTGAGGGATACTTTTCAGCGAACGTCAACCTTAGGGATGCATCGACTATTGAACCCACACAAACTGGGACTTTGGGTCACCACACTATTCTACATGTCCTTGCTGAGCTATAAAGGTAACATGGGTTTTAACAACACACAAAATCCTGGCACTTAACACTTTCGCGCTTTAGATTAGAGATAGCTCGTCACCGTTTTTTCTTACGATTCCGCATAACAGACTACTTTTGTAGTCCATCGAAAAAATATTTCTATAAATTCCATTTTCTAACCGAAATGGATGGGGATACTCTCAGATTTTTCTCCATGAAATAGTTTTCATGGAGTTTCATTCATGGAGTTTTCATGGAAATAGAAATCATGTTATAGTTTGGAAGGACAAGCGCCCCGTCTCTGTCATCACCAATATCCACAATGCCGACACTACTCAAGCACAGCGCAGGAAACGCGTTTGTAAACGTGACAGGAGAACTGGAGTAGAAATTGTGAAAATGAACAAACCAAAGGCCATAGTGGATTACAATAAGGTCATGAAAGGTGTTGATCATTTTGATCAAATGGTCAAATATTATGAGTTTGCAAGAAAAACCCACAAATGGACCAAGAAGATCACTTTCTATTTTCTGCAAATGGCCATGCACAATGCATACGCATTGTATAACCACTACTCAACAGATACAAAAAAGCTAACGCTATTAGAGTTTCACGCATTCAAAAAGCCTTATTGGCGTGGAACAGCGAGGAATGGCCAACAACAACAAGCATACCACATGTTCCCGACATAGATGCCAGCGCAGCTCCTCCTGCTGACGCGGCAGTTTCAACACCCGGCCCATCTGGTGCGAGGCGTCCTCTGTTCACCTCAACACCTCAAGCCCACTCATCAACCACAAATTCTGAAATGGACATTGAGGACATAGAACCACTTGATGTTTCTGATTTCATAGAAGATTCTACTACAAGTTTGGTGGTTCCTGTAGAAGACAATATTCCTCCAGTGCATCCAAGAAATAGAAGAATTATAGATTCAGAACAACATCTCGACTACAAGTTGACGCATGAACTCGTGCACTTGGCTAAAAAAAAGATGATGCCGTGTTTGTTTCAAGTCTGGCAAAAGGAGGGACGTGATATATGGATGTAAAACTTGTGATGTGGCACTGTGCGCTGCGCCTTGCTACACAAGGTACCACCGAAGAAAGATATTTTGGGTGGAGAAAAAATAACCACCGGCAACAGCTTCACTCCACCTAAGAAACATCAGATGAGCAACTTCAGGATCAGAAGCCTGAAGATGGTGGAGTGAAGAAAAAATGCTCAACTGTTGATCTTCAATCAACATAGACAGGGTAAGTACACCTATTTGGAATTTTTTATCATCTATAAGAAGTTATATTATATACGTTTTGTAGAGAATTTATTTGCGAATTTTTTGGTACCAGAATGAATATTATATCACATAAACTTCTATGAGTGAAAAAAAAAACACAAAGTATGTTTGGAGGTGTGGCGGGTGGGTGTGGCTCTGGGTGTGGCGGCCGTGTGGCAGTGGGTTCCCTTTAGCCGTTGATATATCCAACACGTGGGAAATATTTGTATGTGTTATGTATATGTCTGTGTAGGGAATTTTACTGCGATCACTGTCATACAAATTATATAATGTTTCAATAAGTATAAACATGACAAACATCAAACGAACGAAAACAATGTGTTCGTTTCTGCCGCGAACGCATACTGAGCGACGTGGTTCTATATTTGGCGCTTCTCTTACACATGCTTTGTACAATTGTTATACATTTCATCTTATAGAAAATTTTATTGCGAACACATTGGTATAAAAAAGAAATACGTACATAGAAAAGTAGGGTCAGGAAACGTATAAATGTATAAACTTTCCAAGCATGATTTCCCCCCTTTGTTTTCGCCAGTGCGCTCGCGGCTAACTACTCTCCACTTCACACACTCTTGCGGGTGGGCAATTACCCATATTAAACATTCATATGCATATGTCCGTGTAGAGAATTTTATTGCGATTCCAATGATACCAAAATTAGCGATGTAGGACAACTGTAGGCTTCGCAACCATTAAGAGAGTGGAAACATTTTGTTGCTGTTTGGCGCTCTCGGCGAGTGATTTGCATAGTTTTTTATTTGGTGTTGATACTCCTTATGCTTGGGCGGCATTTTATAGGTATGCTCTTATAGACAATTTCATAGCGAACACAGTGATACCAAATTTAAATACGTGCTCCTTCAATTATTGTCAGGACAGTCAAAAGTGTGTACACTTTTTCGGTCTTACCGCGTAGGCGCGCGAAGTGCCGAAAGCATCTGGGGTATTGTTTTTTTTTTGAGTGCCGAGAGCGCGAAAGTGTTAACACTTTACAAATAGGGACTAATATTGATGGGGTATAGACCACTTGTCACAGAAATCCGTGTGAATGAATTAAGATAAAACAAACCGCCACCTACATACACATTGGGTTCTATAAACAAACATTAGTTAAAAACTGCCTATCACTAACGCAGAGGAGGAGCACCGCTATAGCATGTATGAGGGAGCCGGTCGTTTTCAAGGGAGCCGGTCGGCCGAGTGGACAGCACGCTGGACTTGTGATCCTGTGGTCCTGGGTTCGATCCCAGGCGCCGGCAAGAAACAATGGGCAGAGTTTTTCACCCTATGCCCCTGTTACCTAGTAGTAAAATAGGTACCTGGGTGTTAGTCAGCTGTCACGGGCTGCTTCCTGGGGGTGGAGGCCTGGTCGAGGACCGGGCCGCGGGGACACTAAAGCCCCGAAATCATCTCAAGATCTCAAGATACAATGTACTTGTCGTTATTGTAGGAGACCGTAACACCCTACACAAATGACGACTGACTTCTCTTGACTGCTGCTGCAAACCAAGTGAAAGAGCACCCCCTCCTCCGAATAGACAGTGTGTTTTAATACTAAATCCCCTCCCTGTCCAGCTAGTTGCTGCCGTGGAGGGGCTTGGTGGGCGGCTGCCGGAGTGTGATGCTCCTTAGGGCGGTCCCCTGTCCTTTTGTAGCCTTGTGCTCCTGCTGCTGCTCTCACGAATTTTGCTGGACGCCTTTTCCTTTTCCTTATGTTTCGTTTTTCTCCTCCCTCTTCTCCTATCTGCTTGTTGTTTCCTGCCGACCTTTTGCTTGTTTTGGTTATTCCTTTGGACTTCTTCTATTTTGACGCCCGGGTGCTTGAGGAGGCATACTCTTGCACCCGTAGAACTGTAGTACCCGACGTCCCGAGGGAGGGGAACCTTTTATTGTCAATCCTCCTTTCGTCACTGAACCCGCTCTCGACGGACTCACGGTTCTTAAGGTGGCGTTTGTGGGGCGTATACTCATGAGGTACCCCTGGAAGGCCCCGGCAAGATCGGCGATAGCTTCTTGTTGGGTGTCCTGCCTCTAATTGTGGTGCCATGGTGGGTGTGGGGGCACATTCGTGAATGAAAGTTTTCCTCGTTTTCATGGCAGATAATGTTTCCCTTGTACCTTCTCAGACTCGTCGGGTGGGTGACCAAGCCCCAGAGTCGGACTGTGTTGGAAGTCCAGGCCCTGTAGCTCCCTGCTGCATTGGGCCTCAACCCCCTGACTACTCCCTTCAACTCCCCTCCCTTCTCTGCAGTAGGGTCGAGTTCCCAGCCCCCAGTGGTGACCCCCCTCGTCCCCTGGCACGGCTTCATCTCTCATTGTGACTACTGCACCTTTTACCCCCTCTCTCTGGGGGTTCTCAACGCCGTCCCCGCCTCGGCCGCACTCGCACGATCCCTTCCCGTAATAATACTTACAACGCCTTGTTTGGTCCCGCTACGTGGGCTAAATACTTTGATCTCCACCATCTGGATTCTACTCCTGATGATTTCTCCCTCCATAAACACCTTGATTCAGTAGATGCCTCTGTTACTTTAACTTCACCAGTTATGGGACGTGTGTCGTCGCTGCTCCTTCTCAGGATGCTACTACTCGCTTAGCCGCTTTGTCCTGCATTGGAGAGACACCTGTTCGGGTCTCCAAAAACACACGGTTAAATGCCAGTGTTGGCACAGTTCTCTTCCCACACCATGTTGCAACAGGTGTTCGAGATTTCAAAGATTGCCATGAGGATATTAAACATATCCTCGAAGCCCAAGGCCATTCTGTCCTCCATGTGGACACGTTTACTCGACCCCCTTGTGGTCGTCGCCGTCAACCCCTTTGAGTTGTAAAAATCACCTTTGATAGTAGGGCCCTTCCGCCCTCTATTATTCTTGCTGGTGCCAGATGCTCTCCATTCAGGAGTACATTCCCTCCCCTGAACTTTGCAATAAGTGTTGGAAGTTTGGGCACGGTGTCCTCAAATGCACCAGTACTGTGTATCTATGCCCCATGTGTGTGGATGATAGTTGTTCTAAGTCCGAGTGCACTTCTCCCCAGGCTCACTACCTCAATTGCGGTGAGGCCCACCCTACCTTCTCACGCTCGTGTATACACTACAAACTCGAGGAAGCCATCCTCAACTTGAAGCACCATGATCGTCTGTCTTTCCCTGAAGCAAGACACTAAGTTTGTCGTCTCAACCCTTACGCAGGCGTATCCTACGCTCGCGTGTTACGTTCGACCTCTCCTCGTCCTTCCCGTCTTCCTCAGTCTCACAACCGTTTCCGAGCCTTAAACCCAACCACACTCACCACCTTCTCTTCTATTCCTTTGCCTCCTGTCCCGATAGGTTCTCCGCCTGGGGTTTCCCCTCTTCCTACCCAGTCCACCATATCTCCTTTGTCTTCTTCCCCATCTTCCCCACTCTTTCTTCCCGACCCTCCCCCCAGTCTCTTGACCCTCCACGCCACCTGTCTGTCCAGGCTGATATCCATCATCCTCCCAGCAATCTTCGTGTTGTTCGCTTCCCTTCCTCTTCTCCTGCTGAGACCATTGAGTCTCTCGCCCGGTACGTTGTTACTTGAACGCCTGTCTCTTCGAGTCAGAAACGTAAGCCTGGCTCCTCTCCTTCTTCTTCCTCCAGCGGGTAAGAAAGTTTCCCTCTCTTCCGCCTCCCTCTGACTGTCACTACGTCCCCTCCCATTTCAGTGGTCAGACCCCCTGTCCCAGATATGGGGGTTTCTTCCACCCCCGATTCCCTCTCGGTTGCTGCCCTTGCTGAGGTGCACTTCCTGATTTCTGCCCCCCCCCCCCCCTTCCTCCCGCTGTGCTTGCCTGCCCCTCTCAGTTGTCTCCTCCTCCTCCGGATCCCATCAGTCCGCCTCTGGTCTGTTCTCTCGCTCCCTCCCCTCTATCCTTACTAAGTTTACCCATGCCCCCTAACCCTGATTTTTGCAGACCCTGACCCTGATCCTGAGATTCTTTAATAAACTGTGTTCTTCTTTACCTTTATTTCTTTCTTGTTCTCTGTTACTGTCCTTTCTCTTTGATAATGTCTATTCCTCAGTGGAATATTCGTGGATTTTATGCTAACTTCCATGAACTCCAACTTCTAATTACACAGTTTTCACCACTTTGTGTTTGTCTCCAGGAACCCTTGCTTGGTGCTCGTCCTGGTCATTCCTTTCTTTCTTCCCCCCTGCTCTTGCTGGGGCTCATAACTCTACTGCTCTCCTAATTTGTTCCAATATTCCCTTCGTCCCTCTAGTTCTTCCGTCACCTCTCCATTGTTCTGCTGCCCGTGTTTTTGTGGATAAATGGTATACAGTCTGTTTCGTTTATCTTCCTCCAAATGTCCCTCTTTTCCTTCCTGATCTTAAGCACCTCCTGAACTCCTTGCCAGAGCCGGTGCTCCTTTTGGGTGATTTCAACTGTCGACATTCCTTCTGGGCTGATGTTCTGATAAACACCCAAGGCCGTCTTCTCGAACTGTTTGTCCTCGATCCTTCTCTCTCTTCTGATTCTGGTGAGCCCACTCATGTGGACTCTCGAACTCTCACCCTTTCCTGTCTTGATCTTTCTCTTATCTTTGCTCGTCGTCCCTTTACTTAGATTTCACATGGCAGGTTCTTGATGACCTCCATAACAGTGATCATTTCCCTATCCTCGTTTCCTTTTTCTCTTTCCACCCTCCCCTCTCCTTCCCTAGGTGGCAGTTTGCCAAGGCTTACTGGTGCCTATTCACCCTCCGTGCTACTCTCTCTGACCTCGGCCTTTTCCTCATGCCCTCCTTTTTCATGACAGTCTTCAACGCTGCCATCCACTCTATTCCTCGCTCTTCCTCCCGGGGCACACGAAAGTGCGTTCCCTGGTGGAATGCGGACTGTGCTTGGGCTGTCCACTGTAAGCGTGCAGCCTGGAAGAGACACCGCAGCCGGCAGACGGCTGATTCTTTTATTCTGTTTCAGAAGGCAAGTGCGGTGGCCCGTAGGACCATCCGTACAGCTAAACGTGAGAGTTGGAAATCTTGTGTTTCCACCATTTCGTCCGATACTCCTCTACTGCAGATATGGAAGAAGATCCGCAAGATTGTGGGCAAGTTCGTTCCAGATGTCTCACCAGTACTCCACCTCCATGGAACTCTTGTGGCGGATCCAGTGAAGGTCGCGACTGAACTGGGTTCCCACTCTCTTTTTTGTTAGCTCTGGTTCTCATCTTCCTCAATCCTTCCTTTTTCATAAGCCTGTTCTTGAATCTTATCCTTTAGATTTCCACACTCCTCTCCGCCTTCCCTATAACGATCCTTTCTCTCTTTCTGAACTTCAGTCTGCCCTGACCCTCTGCGGATCTACAGCAGTGGGCTCGAATGACGTTCATTATGAGATGCTTCGCCATCTCCCTCCGTGCACGTCTCGGTATTTACCGAGTCTGTATAACCAGGTCTAGGAGTCGTCGTCCGTCCCTGAGGACTGGCTCGACGCCGTTGTACTCCCTATTCGGAAACCAGGGTCTCTCGGTACGTCTTAAGGATTTCCGCCCTATTTCTCTCACGAATTGTTTGCAAGCTGTTTGAGCGTATGGTAAATGTCCGTCTGATGTGGTTCTTGGAACACCGTCATCACCTCTCTCCTTCTCAATTTGGTTTTCGCAAGTGCCGCAGCACGACTGATGTCCTGGTGAACTTGGAGGTCTATATTCGTACTGCTTTTGCTGCGAAGACCTCCGTTGTTGCCGTCCTTTTTGACCTGGAAAAGGCTTATGACATGACTTGGAGATACCATATTCTGTCCCAACTTTGTTCTTTTGGCCTTCGTGGTAATCTCCCTCTCTTGCTTCAAAGCTTTCTCTTTTGTCGTACCTTTCAAGTCAGGCTTTGTGCCACTCTCTCTGCCTCTTTTCGGCAGTATGAAGGTGTGCCCCAAGGTAGTGTTCTGAGTACTACTCTTTTTCTGGTTGCCCTCAATGGTCTTCTTTCCTCCCTTCCTTCTGGCATCTTCTCTGCTCTTTATGTTGATCTTACTCTTGGCTGTCGGAGTGATGATTCGCCTCTCCTTCAACGGCGGCTTCAACTTGCGATTGATGCCGTGTCATCTTGGGCCACCAATCATGGCTTCAAGTTCTCTACTACAAAGACTTGTGCCATGACTTTTACTCGGAAGTGGGTCGTTCTCCGTCCCTCTGTCACTTTATGGTCATCCCCTTGAGTACAAAGATTCCATGAAGCTGCACACCGCCCCCCATCCACTGCACACCGCCCCCCATCCACTGCACACCGCCCACTGGATGGGGGCGGTGTGCAGGACTAACATATCAATTGTAACACTAGCTCTCCACATATGTCAGTTGCTTAATTTAGAAACTGTACTTGTGGTCGATCTCGAACCCATTGTTGATGTGACGACTTGTACTGAATTTTGTAACTAGCTCATCAAGATCGTAGCTTGCTTAGCTAAATGAATTGTGGGGTTCAGTCCCTGAGCCCATTATGTGCCTCTGTAACCCTTTCCACTACCGCCCACAAGATGGGTATGGGGTGCATAATAAATGAACTAAACTAAACTAAGCTTTTGGGTTTATTCTTTGACACTCGTTTGTCTTGGTTGCCCCATATCTCTTACCTCCGTGTTGAATGCTCTAAGGCCCTTAAACTACTTAAGGTTTTGCCCCATACTTCTTGGGGAGCGAACAGGTGCACGTTCCTCTATTTGCATTCCTCTCTCGTCCTGTTTAAACTCGATTATGGTTGCCCTGCATACTCTTCTACTTCTTCTCCTACTCTTTGCCGTCTTGATCCTTTGCACTATACTGGGTTGCGCCTCAGCTCTGGTGCTTTTCGTTCAACTCCTACCCTCAGCTTGTTCGTTGACACTGGCTTTGTCTCTCTTGGATCGCCATGATCACTAATGTCTTTGCTATCTTGCACAATCCTTACAGCATCCTCACTCTCGCCTCTACCGTGCTTTGACTTTTACCCCTCCTGTAGTTCTTGTTCCTCTTCACCACCTTCCTCTATTTGTCCGTTTGTCTCGCTTACAAGATTCTCTTTCGGTTCGTATTACCAATGTTTCTCCTCGTATTGTTCCATCCTTGCCCCCGTGGAGGGTCCCCCTTCCCAAATTTTGTACTTCTCTGACCCGCATCACTAAAGCTTTTACCCCTCCTACAGTTCTGAAACGCCTCTTCCTTGAGCACTTTTCTTCTCACTCCCACTCCGTTCCCATCTTCACCGAAGGGTCTAAGTCTGCTGAAGGTGTGGGCTACTCTGTTGTTTTTCCTGACCACACTTATATGTGTCGCCTTCCTCCGGAGGCTAGCATCTTCACAGCAGAATTCTATGCTATTCTCTATGCTCTTCGTCTCCTGCTTTCCTTGAGGCAATCCTCCTTCGTGGTAGTAGTTGACTCTCGTAGTGTCCTCATGGCTTTAGGGTCCTTTAATCCAGTCCACCCTGTGGTCATCGAGATTCAACATTGGCTGTTTCTTATCTCCAGTATATTTAAGTCGGTTGCATTTTGCTGGGTTCCCAGCCATGTTGGTGTCTCTTTAAATGAGCGTGCGGATGCTGCCGCTAAGGACACTATCCGCACTTGTCCTATCTCCCTTAAAGGTGCTCCTTATTCTGACTTTTACCCAGTTATTCATGCCTCCATCCTTGCCCGATGGCAGAGTTGTTGGTCTTCTGTTCTTGGTAACAAACTGCGTACTCTTAAGAGTTGTGTGTCCCAGTGGCCTTCCTCCTGCCACCGTAACCGGCGGTGGGAAACGGCTCTGGCTAGGTTACGTATTGGCCATACCCGTTTAACTCGGTCACTTAATGGAGCGCCGCCCTGCTCCTTATTGTCCGAATTGCATTGTCCTTCTTACGGTCATACATATCCTTGTTGAATGTCCCGACTTCCAGGATGAGCGTGTGTCTTGTTTTTCGACTGTCCCCCCGCGGTCGCTTGTCCCTTGATAGAATTCTTGGCGACTCTGAAACTTTTGATATCGTTCGCCTTATGCGTTTTTGTTCTCGTATTGACATCCTTGGTGATATTTAGCGCCCTCTGATGGTACTACATAGCCTTCCCGGTTTGGTGCCTTCTATTGATAATTACTTACTTTGAGAAAAGCCAGAAAGAGGTCCAATGTAGAAAAGAGAACGCAGACAACATTACAAAAGGAGGAAGAAATTAACGGAAATGCTTAAGCAGACACGACTCTCCATACAGAGAAGAAATAATTTAAACAGGGAGATTGAAGAAATTGAACAGAGACTGAAGCATTCCTATCAGACTGAAGAAAGGCAACTAGAACAGAAAGCAATTCAAGAAATAAAGAAAAACCCAAAATATTTCGTCACATACGCTAAATCAAAAGCGAAAACCACTGCCAGTATTGGACCTATTCGCATTAGTGAAGGTTCATATTTGAGGATGACAAAGAAATTAGGGAAATCCTAAAAAAGCAGTGAGGAAATGTTTAGCACTCCGATACTCAGCATGAAAGTGGAAGATTCGGACAATTTCTTTTATGAATGATACTCAAACACCTGTAAATATAACTGATATCAACACAAGTGTGGCAGATTTTGAAAGAAATTGACAATATGCCCATGCACTCAGTCCCGGGTCCAGACTCATGGAATTCAATATTTATAAAGAAATGCAAAGTGCCAGTAGCACAGGCACTCAGTATAGTGTGGAGGAAGAGCTTGGACACAGGGGAGATACCAGATGCGCTTAAAGCAGCAGACATTGCCCCTCTACACAAGGGTGGTAGCAAAGCATTGGCAAAGAATTATAGACCAGTTGCACTAACGTCCCACATAATAAAAGTATTTGAGAGAGTGATCAGGAGTCAGGTCACTAGTTTCATGGAAACCAATGACCTCCACAATCCAGGCCAACGTGGATTTAGAGCAGGAAGATCATGCCTCTCACAGCTACTTGACCACTATGACAAAATCACTGAGGCATTAGAGGAAAAACATAATGCAGATGTCGTATACACAGATTTTGCAAAGGCATTCGACAAATGTGACCATGGAGTGATTGCACACAAAATGAGGTCAATGGGTATAACTGGTAAGGTAGGACGCTGGATACTCAATTTCCTGTCGAACAGAACACAAAGAGTAACAGTCAATCAAGTAAAATCGAGTCCAAGCGCAGTTAAAAGCTCTGAACCTTAAGGTACAGTCCTTGCACCACTGCTGTTCCTTATTCTCATATCAGTTATAGACAAAAACACAAGTCACAGCTTCGTGTCATCCTTTGCAGATCATACAAAAATCAGCATGAAAATTACCTCTGCTGAAGACATTGATAAACTACAAACAGATATTAACAAAGTTTTCGATTGGGCAGCAGAAAATAACATGTTTAACGGTGATAAATTCCAGGTACTCGGATACGGCAAAAATGAGGATCTTAAACATAATACAGGGTACAAAACACAATCGGATTTGCCCATAGTAGGAAAACAGCATGTCAAGGATTTGTAAATAATGATGTCCGACGACCTAACGTTTAGGGATCATAACCAAGCAAGTATTGCGTCAGCCAGAAAAATGATAGGATGGATTACGAGAACCTTCAAGTCCAGAGATCCCATCATAATGGTTGTACTCTGCAAATCACTTGTGTTGTCCCGTCTTGAGTACTGCTCAGTACTCACTTCCCCCTTCAGAGCAGGAGAGATTGCTGAAATTGAGGGAATACAGAGAACATATACGGCACGCATAGACGAGATAGTGCCTAAATTATTGGGATCGTCTCAAAGCTCTCCAAATGTACTCACTAGAAAGGAGACGAGAGAGATACCAAATAATATACACATGGAAAATACTGAAGGGACAGGTCCCAAATCTGCACAGTAAAATAACAACATACTGTACTAGAGTAAACGACATGGAAGAAAATACAGAATAGAACCAGTGGAGAGCAGAGGTGCCATGGGCACAATCAGAGAACACTATGAACATCAGAGGTCCACGATTGTTCAACGTCCTACCAGTGAGCATCAGAAATATTACAGGAACAACCGTGGACATCTTCAAGAGGAAACTAGATTGTTTCCTTCAAGGAGTGCCGGACCAACCGGGCTGTGGTGGGTATGTGGGCCTGCGGGCCGCTCCAAGCAACAGCCTGGTGGACCAAACTCTTACAAGTCAAGTCTGGCCTCGGGCCGGGCTTGGGGAGTAGAAGAACTCCCAGAACCCCATCAACCAGGTATCAACCAGGTATCATTCCGTGGGATAAGTACAAACACTGTACAAGTTCTTATAAATATATTACGCTTTAGACTTTGTTATTGGTATTGCTTATATATATTGCGGTTGTTATTGCTTGTATTCGTATTTCCATTTAGAGCATTTTATTTTGAATAATTTGATACTACAATGAACAATGTAGCACAAAAACTTCTGTTAGCAAACTGTGTGTGTCTGGTGTACTGGGTGTAGCGGGTGTGGCAATGAGTGTGCTCTAGCGGGTAAGGCTTCAGCGAATTTAGGGGTCGTTGCAAGTGATGCGCGCCCATGTTGTCTACTTTATATGCATATGTCCGTGTAGGGAATTTTATTGTGATCACAGTGATACAAAATTGAACGATGTCGAACAAGTTTGGACTTGATAAACCTGAAAAGAATAGCAACTTGTTCGTGCTGTTTAGCTCGCATGGCTAACAATCGACTTAGTTTTTTATTTGGTCCCGGCATCACACTAGCTTTGGTGACATATTATACATATGTTCCTCTAGAACTTTTATTGAGAACACATTGATACCAAAATGAAACACATACATCGAAAATTAAGGTCAGAAACATGAAAGAGTACAAACTGTTCAGTAGGGGTGTAGCCGATGTACCGTTGGGCGTACGGTAGCGGGTAACCCTTGGGCAACTTCCCAGTCTTGCGGGTGGGGCGCGCCAATGATTTGTACTTTATATGCATATGTCCATGTAGGGAATTTTATTGCAATCACAGTGATACCAAAATTAACGATGTAGAACAATTCTGGAGTTGACAAACCTGAAAAGAGCATAAACATTTCATCGCTGTTTGGTGCTCGAGGCTAACGATCGCCATAGTTTTTTATTGGGTGCGGGTCTCTTGTCGGCTTTGGTGAAATTTGATAGATACAATGGGGCCTCGACGTAAGATACTAATCCGTTCCCAGAGAGGGATAGTAAGTCGCAGCGATTTTTCCCATAAAAAATAAAGGGAATTGAATTAATCCGTTCCCCACCCTCTAAAATATTAACATACAAATACATTTTATACTGAGTACAATGTTTTTTTTTTTAACTACAATACAGTACCCAAGTTGATCTTACCTTTATGGAGGGCTCTTGATGGCGTATGGAAGATGGTGATGAGGGGGAGGAGGAGAGTTGTTACTGTTTGGAAGGAGAGTCCCCTTCCATTATCACATCAGGCAGTGATGTTTTCTCTGGGGTACACACTCTCTCCTACGTTTTACCTGAATACCACTAGGACCTGGTTGTGGTTCAGTGCTTGTTTGTCTCACTACAAATTTGTCAAGAGACATTTGTTTTCCCCTTTGTTTTAACATTTGTCTGTAATGATGCATCAGTGTCATTGAATAGGTTAAGGCAACGGCCTACTGCACCTTGATTTGGGTGAGTCGTTTCAGCAAAGGTTTGCAGTTCTTCCCATCTTGAGGTTATCTTGAGATGATTTCGGGGCTTTTAGTGTCCCCGCGGCCCGGTCCTCGTCCAGGCCTCCACCCCCAGGAAGCAGCCCGTGACAGCTGACTAACACCCAGGTACCTATTTTACTGCTAGGTAACAGGGGCATACGGTGAAAGAAACTCTGCCCATTGTTTCTCACCAGCGCCTGGGATCGAACCCAGGACCACAGGATCACAAGTCCCGCGTGCTGTCCGCTCGGCCGACTGGCACCCCCATGCTGCACATATTTTCTTAATAAATTGTTGAGGAAGAGACATTCTGTACTCTTGTTTCTGCTCTATGGTCATCCTTACATGGGTTTTCATATGTTGAGCCTTACCACTGACTTTCCTGGGACTCATTACGTGATATATATAATAATTAATGTTCAAAATGCAAAAAAATCACCACAAACGCAGAATTTCTTATAGGCGCGATCGTCACTAAGCGGGTAGCTGTAGTAAACTGAGGCAGGTCGGCTGCGTGACCGGGGACCACGCGCTCGGTCGACCCGAACGTGTACCAACAAATATCGGATGTCGAGTTGCATTTTGTGATGAAATTTACATCATGACTCGAAATTATCGTAAGTAGGGGCAATCGTAATTCTAGGTGCCACTGTATATTCCTCTAGAACATTCTCTCCCGAACAAATTGATACCAAAATTAAATACATACATGGAAAATTAAGGTGAGAAGACCGAAAAGAGTATACACATTTCAGTCTCGCCGCGCGGTCGCCCAAAACGAATGGCACACTAAGGGAAAGTTACACAGGGTACTGCCAGGAGCGTGATAGTGTTAAGGTTACAATACCTTATTGATAGCCCTGGCATGTACAAATTAGACCCCCCCATGTAAGTTTCAATATAACATGTCAATACAGTGTAGCAACCATGTAGCTAGTTTAAATGCTATTCTCCTGTGTTTTTGTTCAAAAGAAAATTTTTTCACTTTAATCCTCCCATCTCTTTTTTTCTTCCCTCCTGTTTCTTATCCCCTGTTCCTTCCCCCCCCCCCCTGCCCCTTCCCCTGCCCCCCCTGCCCCCCCCTTTCTCCTTAAAGTATGGTTTCATCCCTAATTCCTTGTGGTCATGTGACCTGTCTCCCCCTGGGGGCTGACTATAAGATTTGTCCAGCAAATCTTTCCTCTCCACTCTATATCTTGCTCTGATAAAGGTGAATTGAGCCAAAAATGCATTCAGCTATCAAAATTTTTTCAAATGTGGTTTTTCCACATATATAAATATTGATATATTAAGTTATTTGCCTATATAACAAGTGTTTAACTTCCATTTTACTTTCTCAGAGTCCTGGGACAGCCGAGAAGTACAAAGAGTGCAATGTGTTGCTTCTCCTGCACATTTAACTGGTTTTGTGGACTTTTCTCCTTCCTACTGTGGCTAATACTGTAGTGTGTTGCATATTTTTGTTTGTTTGATTGCATTAAGGGATCCCTTTTTATGTTTATTCATACCAACACAAACATGTGCATCAGTATGCATGCACATAAAGTATGGATACAGACACATGCAAGCACACATAGTCACACATGCAGGGGGAGCAACACAAAAACCATCATATGAAGTATGGCAAGAGTATATGCCATATGATGTATGGCAGAGTGAGAGACCTTGAGTATAGTTCTCATCCTGTAACGACACTTTGGGCAATAACAGCATAATGTTGGCTTCATTCTGAGCAGCAAACATCTTTTTTCGTCGTAAAAAATATTTTGATTTTTAGTGCCGAGTGTATGACCGTCGCGCACTTAGGCCCACAAATAATTACTACTGATTAATACATTTATACATGTGGTTATTTACATTATACAGTGGTACCTCCATTTACGAATTTAATCCGTTCCTAGAGACGGGTCGTAACTAGTTAATTCATAACTCGAAACTAATTTTCCCATAAGAAATAATGTAAATTGAATTAATCCATTCCACACACCCTAAAATATTAACTTAAAAATACATTTTATGCAGAATACCAAACATATTTTTCATACACAAAACAATAAAGTATAAATATAAACCATAAATAAAATTAGTGAACATTTAACTGCACTTTACCTTTACTGAGGATGCTTGTTGACGCATGGGAGCCAGTGAGGAGGGAGGAGGTAGGGGGGGGGAGTAGTGTTGATGTATGGGAAGAGGTGAGGAGGTAGTGGTGATGAGACCATCCCCTGCTCGCCTTAAATGCTGTCATATCTGTCTCACTGGTTCTAGATTTTCCTTTCACATATTTCACTGCCTCTGTTATGTTGCAGCCAGTCAGAACATGACAGTCAAACATTCAGTCAAGACCAATCACAGGCAGTCAAGCATTCACTGTTGTGATAGCAACCAGTTAAGCATTTATGGTCAGTCAGGCATTCACAGTCGCAACCAGTCAGTTGGCAAACAATGTTTAATGTCAGGTACTCAGGGAGTCTGCATCCTGATCTATCAGCTGGTAGCAAGAAAGCCCACCATATTAATACCGTCCATATGATTGGGAGGGATACACGGGTGAAGAATGAAGGGGATGGATGTAGTGGGGAGGGACGGGGGTGACCAGCTCCTGTGTTATCCGGAAGCTGGTCTACTCACTGGCCACTGGAGGTGGCCACTCATGCCACCACCCACTGCTACCCACCCACCCACACTGACCACACATCCTGCTACCCACCCACCCACACTGACCACACATCCTGCTACCCACCCACCCACACTGACCACACATCCTGCTACCCACCCACCCACCCACACTGACCACACATCCTGCTACCCACCCACCCACACTGACCACACATCCTGCTACCCACCCACCCACACTGACCACACATCCTGCTACCCACCCACCCACACTGACCACACATCCTACTACCCACCCACCCACACTGACCACACATCCTGCTTCCCACCCACCCACACTGACCACACATCCTGCTACCCACCCACCCACACTGACCACACATCCTGCTACCCACCCACCCACACTGACCACACATCCTGCTACCCACCCACCCACACTGACCACACATCCTGCTACCCACCCACCCACACTGACCACCTGTCTACCATCCATTCATCCATCCAGTCCCCTCTCCATTCATCTATCCAGTCCCCTCATTATCCATCCATCCATCCACTCCCCTCATTATGCACCCATCCAATCCCCCTCATTATCCATCCACCCATCCAGTCCCCCTCATCCATCCATCCACCCACCCATCCAGTCCCCCTCATTATCCATCCATCCACCCATCCAGTCCCCCTCATTATCCATCCATCCAGTCCCCCTCATTATCCATCCATCCAGTCCCCCTCATTATCCATCCATCCAGTCCCCCTCATTATCCATCCATCCACCCATCCAGTCCCCCTCATTATCCATCCATCCACCCATCCAGTCCCACTCATTATCCATCCATCCACCCATCCAGTCCCCCTCATTATCCATCCATGCTGTTGTCCTCCCAAATACAATATTCAAGTGTGATCATCACTAAGCAGGTGACACTAGTAATCTGAAGCGTGGTCGCCCCTGCCACCAGGAACCATGCACTGGGTGGCACCATGCACTTTACTTGATTCAACAAAGTCGCAAGATGAGGCAAAGGTCGTAATTTAAGTAGAATTTTCCAATGAAATTGGGGTCGTAACTCGAAAAATTTGTAAGTTGAGGTTCCACTGTATAATAATTTCAAGAAGTAAAACATTGATTTGGCTTTGCCACTTTTCTATTGGGAGTGCTTTAAAATTTGATTACAAAGTGCAAAAATGCTTATGGTTTAGTTTGTTTAGATCTCTTAAATTTTGTGTGTGCGTGTATAGTGATACACCCTCAAAATGTTTACAATGATTACCATTCTTTATTTATATGTAACTGAAAATAAATTGTATACTTCTTTATGGGAGACTTTAAATCCATCACATTTCCTCCTCCTCCTACTACCCAGCAAACATTTTCATGTTTTTAAAACATCCTAAAAACGACATTTCATTGTTTTCAGCACGTTTATAATTACGTTTAGAAAAGGTTTTTTGAGAACTTTTATATACAACCTTAGAACGTATATAATTAACATTTCTAAAAACTTTTTTATGATCTTTTAATTACCTACATTAAAACGTTTAGGGTAAATTAGGGTATAATAATTTTGTAATTCATATCTGAAATAGAAAGGGAGAGAAAGAAAGAAGACATATCTGAGAAAGAAATGGACATCCTATATATGTATGTGTAAATTACAAATAAATAGGGTACAAAAAGAGAATTAAAATATTATATTTATTTAATTAAGAATGAGTAATACAACAAAATATATGTAATAGCTCGAAATATATAGACTATATCTATAACAGAATATAAAAGTAAAAATTTAAAAATCTATATATGCAATATGTGAACACAATAGATTTTGTGATCAAGCAGCCTGTGATGCATGTCATGCTGAGATCAGTCTGACGTTATAAGCAGTTATTGTTACTTAAAACTAAAACAAGTAAAATTTTCCGAGTATACATATAACACTATAGTTTTTCTATGACTAATAATAAAAATCTATTAATCAAAAGTTTAGGACTAATTAACTAAAAATAAAAATCTACAAGTGAATGTAAACACAGTCAAGTATAATATTCATGTAGAAAGAGAGAGAAAAAGAGAAGGAAAGAAAGAGAAAGAAAGAAAGGGAGAAAGAGAAAGAAAAGAAAAAACAGTCATGTATAATATTCATATTAGCACCATGCAATATAACTTAGAT
This sequence comes from Procambarus clarkii, assembly GCF_040958095.1. NCBI lineage: Eukaryota > Metazoa > Arthropoda > Malacostraca > Decapoda > Cambaridae > Procambarus > Procambarus clarkii. Next base: position 21,953,399 of record NC_091194.1, read on the forward strand.
TAAGTAAAAAATCTCAGACATTTTTAAATCAAATGAAATATGAGAGCCAGAGAGAGAGACCCAGAGCCAGAGAGAGAGAGCGAGAGCCAGAGAGAGAGCGCCACAGAGCCAGAGAGAGAGAGCGTGAGCCAGAGAGAGAGTCAGAGAGAGAGAGAGAGCCAGAGAGAGAGAGAGAGCCAGAGAGTGAGAGAGAGAGAGCCAGAGAGAGAGAGAGAGCCAGAGAGAGAGAGAGAGCCAGAGAGAGCGAGAGCCAGAGAGAGCCAGAGAGAAAGAGAGCCAGAGAGAGCGAAAGAGCCAGAGAGAGAGAGAGAGACAGAGCCAGAGAGAGAGAGAGAGCCAGAAAGAGAGAGAGAGAGAGAGAGAGAGAGAGAGAGACAGAGAGAGAGAGAGCCAGAGAGAGAGAGAGAGAGAGAGGGAGGGAGAGAGAGAGAGAGCCAGAGAGAGAGAGAGAGAGCCAGAGAGAGCGAGAGCCAGAGAGAAAGAGAGCCAGAGAGAGCGAAAGAGCCAGAGAGAGCGAGAGAGCCAGAGAGAGAGAGACAGAGCCAGAGAGAGAGAGAGAGCCAGAGAGAGAGAGAGAGAGAGAGAGAGAGAGAGAGAGCCAGAGAGAGAGAGAGAGGGAGGGAGGGATATATATTCAACTTTACTCCTATTTTACAATATTCCTTCCATCTCCTGCTATTCTATAGCAATATAATTCTATAGCATTAGATGGAAGGAGTATAGTAAAGATGTAAGAAATCTTGAACAAGGATTGGGATATAAGGTGAGATGTACAGGGTCGTGGCTCAACCACTTTGGCTTTATTGGCGATTCCCCCTCAGTGGACGGTACCTAGACATGGTGAGGGGGGCTCTTGTATGCCACCTGCTGATAGGAGATGATAGCTCTTGCTTGCTGTGGCAGTGCAGAAATGAAATACATCTCTATGTTGGGCATGTATAGAGACCTGTGCATGTCTTTGTGCCTTCACATGTCCTGGGACATGTTCTATTATCATGGGACATTGAAATTTGTGAAACCTGATGCAAGAATGTCTGTTGGAAATCTACATACGAATATGACAGATAATTTTAAGTAGGTAAATTCTAGCAGAACTAATAAAATAAGATACATTGCAAGGAAAAAAATGAGATGAGAGATTAGTAGGTACAGTATATTAAAGCACATTGGTAGCTCTGATTGCATTGACAGCTTGATTGGTAATTTAAACAAAGATTAATAGGCACCATACAGTATATTGATAGCGCATATAAGAAGACAGCAATGATCACAATGGTAAAGTTGTTTGGAATAGGTACATAAAGATTGGGAGATTGAGTAGCACTAGATACAGTGCAATTTTAAAGCAACAAGGTAGGAAACTATGCAGATGAAATTAGGTACTTTTTAGTTTTGATTTTGAATGACGAAAACGTTTGACAGGTTTTTAATTCATTAGGGAGTGAGTTCCATAGACTGGGTCCCTTTATTTGCATCGTGAGTTTACACAGATTAAGTTTGACCCTGGGGATATCAAAGAGATATTTATTTCTGGTTTGGTGATAATGGGTCCTATTACATCTGTCCAGGGAGAGTTTCAGAGCATGGTTTGCATTTAAGAACAGGGTTTTGTAAATGTAATTGACACGAGAATGTGTGGAGCGAGTTTGTTTAGCATGTTTAGGGATTTAAACAAGGGGGCCGAGTGTTGTCTGAAAGCAGAATTTGTTATTATTCTGATAGCAGATTTTTGCTGGGTGATGATCCATCATCACCCAGCATCACATCATTTGTGAGCCACGGAAGAATGTTAGAGACATTAGGCAGATCATTGATGTATATAAAAAATAGGAGTGGTCCCGAGATGCTGCTCTGTGGCACTCCAACGATTATTGGTAGAGTGGGAGAGGTTATATCATTGATGGCTACACATTGGTGTCTATCACTAAGATGGGATTGGATATAGTCCAGGGCATGGCCTCGGATTCCATAGTGATTGAGTTTACGTAAGAGGTAGTTGTGATTAACAGTATCAAAGGCTTTTCTCAGGTCAATGAAGAGTCCAATTGGAAACTCATTTTTGTCAAGGGCTGAGTAAATTATATCAAGGAGACTAATAATTGCATCGTTGGTACTCTTTGGGAGTGGAAACCAAACTGACAGGGGCTGAGTATGTCGAATTTTATGAGGTAAGTAAGCTGTTAGTAGATAATTTTTTCAAATATTTTTGATAGTATGGGTAGGTTTGAAATTGGTCTATAATTGTTTGTCTGCTGGATTGCCTCCTTTATGAACTGGCGTTACTCTTCCAGTTTTTAAGGATATCAGGGAAGATATGACACTCGAGAGATTTGTTGAACAGTAGGGCTATAGGTGGCGCAAGGGCGTGGGAGGCGCTCTTGTATGCAATGGATGGGATTTCACTGATGTTCCCAGCTTTGGTTTTTGGCGAGTGTATGATGGAGTAGTAGGTGAGGTGTAGCAGGTCGAGGGAGGGGGAAGACGTACCATGCGCGCTCCGTTAAAATCGTGTCATTAACTGGGATTCTTAGGACTACTGCCATGGATTATCCACCTATGGATGTCAACGAACAAACTAACATTAAACATCGAAAAGACTTACTACATCTTATTTGGAAGCAAATCATCAAATGCAATTCAGCTACAGATAGACAACATTAGTAATAAAAATGATGGCAAGTTTCTTGGCCTATTCCGAGACAAGAGACTCAACTTCAGCACCCACATTCAACACATAACTAAGAAAGTCTCTAAGACAGTTGGTATACTCTCCAAAATCAGATATTATGTTCCTAACTCTGCTCTCCTCTCACTATATTATGCACTAATCTACCCCTATCTTAATTATGGTATCTGTGCATGGGGGTCTACCACTGCAAACCACCTTAAGCCCATCATCACACAGCAAAAATCTGCTATCAGAATAATAACTAACTCTGCTTTCAGACAACACTCAGCTCCCTTGTTTAAATCCCTAAACTTGCTAAATATTAACTCCCTCCACACATTCTCTTGTGTCAACTACATTTACAAAACCCTGTTCTTAAATGCAAACCATGCTCTGAAACTCTCCCTGGACAGATGTAATAGGACCCATTATCACCACACCAGAAATAAATATCTCTTTGATATCCCCAGGGTCAAACTTAATCTGTGTAAACACTCTATGCAAATTAAGGTCCTAGTCTATGGAACTCACTCCCTAGTGAATTGAAAAACTGTAAATCTTTTGCCTTATTTAAAAGCAAAACCAAAAAGTACCTAACTTCATCTATTTAGTTTCCTACACTGAGCTTTAAATTTGCTCTGTACCTAGTGTTACCCAATCTCCTAATTTTTATGTAATATCAAACAACCTTATCATTGTGTTCATTGCTGTCTTCTTTTATGTGCTAGCCATATGCTGTATTGTGACTACCAATTTTTTGTCAACTACCATTCAAGCTGTCATTGCAATCAATCTTATATTGTTTCTGCTGTATTGTGCCTACCAATTTGTTGTCAACTACCATTTTAAGCTGTCATTGCAATCAATCATAGCTACCTATGTGCTTTAATATACTGTACCTATAATTTTCTCTCATCTTTTTTTTCATTCCATGTAATCTGTTATCATTTTTTGTCTATAAATTTTGCAAGTATTTACCTCCTTAAAATTTTCTTAGATTAAGGACCTGCCCGAAACGCTGCGCGTGCTAGAGGCTTTACAAGACTGTAATTACCATATTTGTATCCTCACATTCCTTATGTACATTCTTGTATATGCATAAATAAATAAATAAATAGATTACTGAATACTGAATTACTTACATTAACAATAGAACTTTGTGTTACATAGAGAATAAACGGGAGACACGTGTGAGCCAGTGAACGAGGCTTTGTGTACATGCGTGTATTAGGAAAAAAAATAGTGAACAGTGATTCGTGGAACAGTGATGTGGAACGGGTATCACAACAACATATAAGTTGGAAGTGAAGGAAAATCGTGCATAGAATATTATAAATATAGAATACTAGAAATATAGAATAGTGGCAAGAGGCGGCATCAGTGGTTATAAATCGGGTAACTGGAAACTGGTGACATCAACCTGGGCCACAAGAGGTCACCTGTACCGACCGGGGACCAGCTTCGCTACCCTACGCTAAGTACCTGCCGTAAAGTTTGAACAAAATAACATACATAATATTACAAATATACGGTATACATATAATATTATAAATATTAAACATATAAATATATATACATATAATTTTATAGAGAGTTAAAAGGACTGACATCAACAAGTGATCCATACAGTGACTCTCAAATACAACACAATACACCAGACAATTTCTACAATTATTAGACAATTATTACTCCCTTATCTATCCTTATCTCAACTATGGTATTTGTGCTTGGGGTTCTACTACCCAAAATCACTTACGTCCTCTAATTACCCAACACAAAGCTGCTATTAGAACAATATCCAACTCTGGCCCCAGACATCACTCGGTACCCCTACTCAAATCTCTGAATATGTTAGATATTAAGTCTCTGCACATTCTCTCATGTGTATTATACATATATAAAACGCTAAACTATAATGCCAATCCTGATCTTAAAAGCTTCATAGAAGGTTGTAACAGAACCCATGAGCACCACACCAGAAATAAATACAGTTTTGATATTCCTAGAGTACGTCTTAATCAAACTAGAAATGCTCTGCAAATCAAGGGGCCCAGAATGTGGAATGACCTTCCCAACCATGTTAAAGACTGTACCTCTCTCAACCAGTTTAAGATAAAAACTAAACACTACCTAATAAATTCCCTGTAATCTACCTCACTCCTCTATTGTCAACCCATGTCTGTTATTTTTTTTTTTTTTTTTTAATCAACACTGTTTGTCAACCTATTGTATTTGTGCTGCTTTTTCAGTCATGTTCCCCCTTTTTTTATCTTTATTTGTATTTGTTCTCAACACTTTTTATTCTTTATGCTCAATTAGTATTAAGTTCTAGATATTAATGTTTTTCTTGCCCGAAACGCATTGCGTAATAGTGGCTTTAGGCATTGTATGTACTAGCTCTATCTATATATCAATCCATTAATGTAACATCACTTGTATGTATATACCTTACCTGAATAAACATCTGAATCTGAATCTGAATCTGACAATGGAGAGGTGTGGCGAGTGTTCGGGAGTACTGGGAAAACGAAATGCAGGCGTAACGTGCTGCATTTGTAGCATAAGATTTCACCTGGGCTGTACAGAATTAGCTCCAGGATGCATAAAAAGGCAAGGAATTTACTGGGTTTGCAAAGATGACAGATTAATGTTAGAGAACATAACTAAACTGATGAAAAACATTCACGAGTCAGAGATTATCATTCACAGACAGGCTACCAGTGATATATGCGGACTGGGAAAAGTCAACATTGGATAACGACTAAAACTCAGGAACAGATAGTTTAGAGAGCCGCAGCAGTAGTGTGGAGGAGGAGACTATTGTGGTACAAAATAACAGCAATATTGCAGAGCCAGATAATTTAAACGATGAGAGCAACAGTGAGACAGAGTGCATAGATGAAGGAATTGGGACGAAAAACGGAGATGGCTCCAATAAAGAGGTAGACAAGACAGTCACAGATATAAATACCTTGAAAAAAGCAAAACCGGAACACATTTGCAAATTCTACGCTAAAGGAATATGCAAATATGGAAAATTAGGAGCAAAATGCCATTTTCTGCATCCTCGAAAATGCAGGAACATGTTGGAGAGGGGTACATGCCGTTTTGGAACAGGGTGTAGATAATTCCACCATAAATTATGTCAATTTTCAATTAGGGACAAAAATGCTACAATCATCAGTGTCCGGAATTCCATGTGAGAGGTACAGAGCGTTATAGACGGGAAGATCAATATGAAACTACTGGAAATTTTTTAGAGGAAGGCAGAAACAGAGCAGTAAATATAAGAGAGAGGAACAGTCAGATGGAACCACTACAGGATTACAGAGGGGAACGGAGATACCCACAAGACTGGAATTCAAATTATCAACAAGCACACAGGTACTACACCAGACAACACCCGTCCTACTACCAAAACTGGACGAATCACTTCCAAAACGACACACCCTGGACGCAAACACAGTGGCCTCCTTACCAGAGCCTCAGATATTAACACCAAGTAAGGCTTCCAGCACTTCCACTAACACGATAACATCATTTATATTTGCCAACATCCAGGGTATAAAAACACGCAAATGCAACAAAGTTCAATTTATAGATGGTCTCCTACATGAGGCAAATGCAGTGTTTGCAGCCCTAACAGAAACCCACACAAAGGACTACCATGATGGTGAAATATGGATCTCAGAGTACAACCTTTTCAGATGTGATAGGAAACACCGGCTTCAGGGTGGGGTCAGCCTCTACATCAAAGACACACTCATCTGTACTGAGCTGCTAAACACCTCAAATGATATGGTGGAAGTGCTGATAATCAAAATAGAGATTTTAAATGTAGTTATTGTCCTTGTATATAAGTCACCGGAGGCAAACCCTCAGCAGTTTAAAGACCAATTAATGAAAATAGAACACTGCTTGGAAAACCTCACAAATCCAGCTCCGAACATCATCCTGCTTGGGGACTTCAGCCTACGGCACCTGAAATGGAAGCACCTGGCTAATACAGTAATATCAGAAAGAATACACGGGAGTAGCCTAAATGAACAGGCACATGCAAATGACCTGCTACGGATGTGCGACAGGTTTGCCTTAAACCAGTAAATAGTAGAACCAACTAGGAAGGAGAACACGCTGGACCTCATTTTCACTAATAATGATGAATTGATCAGGAACATAATGATTACAAATACCTGTTACTCAGATCACAACTTAATTGAAGTTATGACAACCATGGGGAGTAGACCTTCAAAACCAGTCCAGATTCCCGGTGGAGGAGATTTCAGCAAATTCAACTTCAATAATAAACAGATAAACTGGGAGCAAATAAACCAGGACTTCACAGAAATAAACTGGGAAGAACAGCTAGAAAATGCAAACCTGAACCAGTGCCTGGAAAAAATAAGCTCAGTAGCACTAGAAATATGTTCAAACCGCATACCTCTAAGAAAAAAAAGAGGAAGAGATGCAGATTGGAACGGGAACGTCATTCCCTATATAGGCGAAGAAAACGAATCGCGGAACAACTTGAGAGTCGCACCCTATCTCAAGAACGGCGAAGAAGGTTAGGTAGAGAAATAGAAACAATTGAACGGAAGCTACAAGAATCATACAAAACCCAGGAGAGGCAAAGAGAGCAAAAGGCCATCAGTGAAATAGAAAGAAATCCGAAATATTTTTTCTCCTATGCAAAATCAAGATCAAAAACCACATCTAGTATCGGGCCCCTGCGAAAAGGAGATGGAACTTTTACCGATGACAACAAAGAAATGAGCGAGCTACTGAGGACGCAGTACGACTCTGTTTTCAGCGAGTCATTAAACACACTAAAGATTGATAACCCAAATGAATTTTTCATGGATACGATACCAACATCAAATCATATATCAGACGTCACCCTATCCCCACTGGATTTTGAAGAAGCCATAAACAGTATGCCTATGCACTCTGCACCAGGCCCGGATTCTTGGAACTCCATATTCATAAAGAACTGTAAAAAACCACTATCGCAGGCCCTCCACATTCTGTGGAGACAAAGCCTAGATACTGGCGTACGTTATTCCTGATATACTAAAAACAGCAGAGATAGCACCACTTCATAAAGGAGGAAATAAGGCAGAGGCAAAAAATTACAGACCGATAGCACTAACATCGCACATCATAAAAATTTTTGAGAGAGTGCTAAGAAGTAAAATCACAAAATACATGGAATCACAGCAACTCCATAACCCCGGACAACATGGTTTCAGAACAGGGCGCTCTTGCCTGTCGCAGTTGCTGGACCACTATGGTATGGCATTAGATGCTATGGAAGACAAACAAAACGCGGATGTAATTTACACAGATTTCGCAAAAGCTTTTGATAAATGTGACCATGGTGTTATTGCACATAAAATGCGTTCAAAAGGAATTACCGGAAAAATAGGCAGATGGATCTACAATTTCCTGACCAACAGAACCCAATGTGTAATAGTCAACAAAATAAAATCCAGCCCATGCAACCGTGAAGAGCTCAGTCCCCCAGGGTACTGTGCTTGCTCCAGTACTTTTTCTCATCCTCATTTCGGACATAGACAAGAACACAACCTATAGCACTGTATCATCCTTTGCAGATGACACTAGGATCTTCATGAGAGTAGGCAACATAGAGGACACGGCGAACCTCCAGTCAGATGTAGATCAGGTCTTTCTATGGGCTACAGAAAATAATATGGTGTTTAACGAAGATAAGTTCCAGCTCATGCGCTATGGAAAAAATGAAAATATAAAAACGGAAACCACGTACAAAACTCAGGCAAATCATAACATAGAACGAAAAGGCAATGTAAAGGATCTGGGTGTACTCATGTCGAAAGACCTTACCTTTAAAGAACACAATAAAGTAGCCGTCACAACTGCAAGAAAAATGACAGGTTGGATAACAAGAACTTTTCACACTAGAGATGCTATACCGATGATGATACTTTTCAAAACGCTTGTGCTCTCTAGAGTAGAGTATTGCTGCACAATGACAGCACCTTTCAAAGCTGGAGAAATTGCTGACCTGGAGAGCGTGCAGAGATCCTTTACTGCTAGAATCCACTCAGTAAAACATCTAAACTATTGGGACCGACTAAAGAGCCTAAAACTGTACTCCCTTGAGCGCAGGCGGGAGAGGTACATAATAATTTACACGTGGAAAATATTAGAGGGGCTGGTCCCAAACCTGCACACAGAAATAATATCACATGAGACCAGAAGACATGGCAGGATGTGCAGAATACCCCCGTTGAAAAACAGAGGTACAACTGGTACTCTGAGAGAGAACTCTATCAACATCAGAGGTCCGAGACTGTTCAACATGCTTCCACTACACATAAGGGGCATAACTGGCCGACCCCTCACAGTGTTCAAGAGAGAACTGGATAAGCACCTCCAAAGGATACCTGGTCAACCAGGCTGTGACTCATACGTCAGGCTGTGAGCAGCCGCGTCCAACAGCCTGGTTGATCAGTCCGGCAACCAGGAGGCCTGGTCGACGACCGGGCCGCGGGGAAGCTAAGCCCCGGAAGCACCTCAAGGTAACCTCAAGGTAAGGTGGACACAACATCTGTCGGGCTGACTGGTGAAAGGAGAAGAGAGTTTGGATAGCTGCCTGAGAGATGTGTTGATATGTGTGAGAGTTTGTGGAATTTTTCTGGCAAGGTTAGCACCAACTGATGAAAAGAAGCTATTAAATAATTTTAAGCAAGTCAGTTCTTGGTAGTAGTAAAGAGAAATACTACAACCTCTTTGTACAGGACGACAGTTGTGAATAGCTGAGTAGTTAGGTATGTTGAAGAGTTGAGTAGTATCGTCTTTTAACCACTTCCTCCTTTAACCTTTAACCTCTTTAACATGTGTCGTCACTGCTTCTCCTCTGGATGCAGCTACCTGCTTAGCCGCATTGTCCTGCATTGAAGAGACCCCTGTTCGGGTTTAATTTATTTATTTTATTTATTTTATTTATTTTATTTATTTTATTTATTTATTTTTATTTATTTTTATTTATTTATTTATTTATTTATTTATTTATTTATTTATTTATTTATTAAGAAGTTACATTGGGTTTATGAGAGTACACCCCCTCCCCGCTCAGCTCGTTGTCGCCGTGTGGGGGCTTCGTGGGCGGCTGCCGGAGTGTGATGCTCCTTAGGACAGTCCTCTGTCCTTCTCTAGCCTTGTGCTCCTGCTGCCGTCCTCTCCAATTCTGCTGGGCACCTTTTCCTTTTCCTTCTGTTTCGTTTTTCTCCCCCCTCTTCTCCTATCTGCTTGCCGTTTCCTGCCGACCTTTTGCTCGTTCTGGTTCTTCCATGGACTTCTTCTATTTTGACGCCCGGGTGCTTGAGGAGGCATACTCATGCACCCGTAGAACTGCAGTACCCGACGTCGAGAGCGAGGGGAACCTTTTATTGTCAATCCCCACTTCGTCACTGAACCCGATCTCGACGGACTGTCGGTTTCTTAAGGTGGCGTTTGTGGGGCGTATACTCACGACGCACCCCTAGGAGGCCCCGACAAGATCGGCGATAGCTTCTTGTTGGGTGTCCTGCCTCTAATTGTGGCTCCGTGGTGGGTGTGGGGGGCACATTCGTGAGTGAATTCTTCTTTTCGTCAAGATGATAACCCCTGTTTCAGCTGCTTCTGGCTTACCTTCTCAGGCTCGTGGGGTGGGCGACCAAGCCCCCGAGTCGGTCCGTATTGGAAGACCGGGCTCTGTAGCCTCCGCTGCATTGGGCCCCGACCTTGCTCCTCCTTTGGCCTCTCTGACTCCTTCCCCTGGCTCCCCTCCCTCCTCTGTGTTTGGGTCGAGCCCCAAGCCCCCAGTGGTGACTACCTCGTCCCTGGCGCGGCTCCTTCTCTAGTTGTAACTACTGCGCCTTTTAACCCCTCTCTCTCTGGGGGTTCTCACCGCCGTCCTCGTCACGGCCGCCCTCGCTCGATTCCTTCCAGTTCTGCTACCTATCAAGCCTTGTTTGGTCCCGCTTCGTGGGCCAAATATTTTGATCTCCTCCCTCTTGATTCTGCGCCTCCTGACGATTTCTCCCTTCATCGACATCTCATTGATTCCGTGGATGCCTCCATTACTTTCAACCCCACTCGTCTCGGTACACGTGTCGTTGCTGCTCCTTCTCAGGATGCTGCTTCCCGCTTGGCTGCCTTATCCTGCCTTGGCGAGACCCCCGTTCGGGTCTCGAAGAATGCTCAGTTGAATGCCAGTGTTGGCACTATTTTGATCCCGGCCCATGTTGCAACCGGTGTTCGGGACCTGTGTGACTGCCACGACGATATTCGACATATCCTCGCTGCCCAGGGCCATTCTATTCTCCAGGTGGACACGTTTACTCGTCCCCCTCGTGGTAGTCGCCGTCAACCCCTCCGGTTTGTGAAGATTACCTTTGATGGTAGGACCCTTCCACCCTCTGTCATTCTTGCTGGTGCCAGGTGCTCTGTCCAGGAGTACATTCCTTCTCCTCGGCTCTGCAACAAGTGCTGGAGGTTTGGGCATGGTGCCCTCCGCTGCTCCGGGACTGTCTCTCTCTGTCCTTTGTGTGGTGGCGAAGGTCACTCTAAGTCGGAGTGCACTTCTCCCCAGGCTCGTTGCCTCAACTGCGGTGAGGCCCATCCTACCTTCTCCCGTGCGTGTGTCCATTACAAGCTTGAGGCAGCCGTCCTCAACCTGAAGCACCGGGAGCGTTTATCTTTTCCTGAGGCGAGGCGCCAGGTTCGCCGGCTCCCGCCTTATGCTAATATCTCTTATGCTCGCGTGTTGCGCTCTTCCTCTCCTCGTCCTTCCCGCCTTCCTCAGACTCACAACCGTTTCCGGGCCTTGGACCCTGATGCGCCCACTGCCCCCTCCTCTGTTCCTTTGGGTTCTCTCCCGAAGGATCCTCCTCCTGGTCCTCTGTCTGGGGTTCCCCTTCCTTCTACCCGGTCTGTCGTGTCTTCTGTGTCTTCTTCCTCGTCCCCCTCCGATCCTCCTTCCCATCCTCTTCCTCCATCTATCGGCTCTCCCCGCCGCCTGTCGGTGCGGGCGGATGTCCATCGCTCTCCTAACGGCCGTCGTGTGTGCTCTCGTTCGGCTTCTCCTGTTGAGACACTGGAATCCGTTGCCCGGTACGTAGTTGCTGGGACACCGGTCTCTTTAAGTCAGAAGCGTAAGCCTGGCTCCTCTCCTTCCTCTTCCCCGGCGGGTAAGAAGGCTTCGCTTTCTTCCTCAGCTCCTCCTCCTGGCTCTGTTGCTCCTTCCCCTCCCGTTTCAGTGCTTGCGCCCCCTGTTCCTGCTATGGAGGTTTCTTTGGCCCCTGCTTCCCTTTCGGTTGCTGCTCTTGCTGGGGTGCGCTCCCCTCTTTCTACTCCCCCTCCTCCTGCTGCTGTCCTTGACGGCTCCTCTCCGTTGTCTCCTCCTCTTCCTCCTCCTCCGGACCCTGCCCGCCCACCTCTGATCTGTTCTCCCGTTTCCTTCCCTCCGTCTTTGCTCAGTTTACCCATGCCCCCTAACCCTGACTTTGCTGACCCTGATCCCGACCCTGATATTCTTTAACGTGCTCTGTTACTCTTTCTCCTTTGTTTCTTCCTTGTTCTCTGTTTTTGTCCTTTCTCTTCTCGTCGTTGTCCATTCTTCAATGGAACGTTCGAGGTTATTACGTCAATTTCCTCGAACTCCAACTTCTGATTTCGCGGTTTTCGCCCCTTTGTGTCTGTCTCCAGGAGCCAATGCTTGGTGCTCGTCCTGGTCGTTTTCGTGGCTATTCCTTTCTCTCCCCCCCCCCAGCCATTGCTGGGGCTTCTAATTCTTCTGCTCTCTTGATTCGGGCTGATGTTCCCTTTGTTCCTTTACTTTTTCCTTCGCCTCGCCATTGTTCTGCTGCTCGCATCTTTGTGGGGAAATGGTACACAGTTTGTTCCATTTATCTCCCCCCCGAGTGTCCCGCTCTCTCTTCCTGATTTGAGACACCTCCTGGACTCCTTGCCGGAGCCTGTGCTCCTGCTGGGTGACTTCAATTGTCGTCATTCTCTTTGGGGTGACGTTCTGACGAATACCCGGGGTCGCCTCCTTGAGCCGTTTCTCCTCTCTTCTTCCCTGTCTCTTCTGAATTCTGGTGAGCCCACTCATTTGGACTCTCGGACTCGCACCCTTTCTTGTCTTGATCTTTCTCTCTGCTCTTCTTCTCTTTACTTAGATTTCACGTGGCAGGTTCTTGATGACCTCCATGGAAGTGATCATTTCCCCATCCTTGTTTCCTTTTTCTCTTTTCGCCCTTCCCTCTCTTTCCCTAGGTGGCAGTTTGCTAAGGCAGACTGGACCCTATTTACCCTCAGTGCTGCTCTCCCTGACCTCTCCCTTCTGCCTCTCTCTCGCGCTCTCCTCCTTTTTCATGACACTGTCTTCAACGCTGCCCTCCGCTCTATTCCTCGCTCTTCCTCTCGGGGTCCACGGAAGTGCGTTCCCTGGTGGAATGCGGACTGTGCTCGGGCTGTCCGCTGTAAGCGTGCAGCCTGGAAGAGGCACCGCCGTAGGCAGACGACCGATTCTTTTCTTTTCTTTCGGAAAGCGAGTGCGGTGGCCCGTAGGGCCATCCGTACGGCTAAACGTGAATGTTGGGCATCTTATGTCTCAACAATTACGTCCGAGACCCCTCTGGCCCAGATCTGGAAGCGTATCCGCAAGATAGCGGGTAAGTTCGTTCCCGATGTTTCACCGGTCCTTCACCTCCATGATACTCTTGTGGCGGACCCGTTGCAGGTCGCTTCCGAACTGGGTTCCCACTTTTCTTCTGTTAGCTCTGGTCTTCATCTTCCCCAATCTTTCCTTCTTCGTAAACCTGTCCTTGAGTCTCGTCCTTTAGATTTCTGCACTCATCTTCAGCTTCCCTATAATGATCCCTTCTCTCTCTCTGAACTTCGTTCTGCCCTGGCCCTCTGCGGTTCTACGGCGGCGGGCTCCGATGGTATTCATTATGAGATGCTTCGCCATCTCCCTCCGGCCACGTCTCAGTATTTACTGAGTCTGTATAATCGGATCTGGGAGTCGTCATCAGTCCCTGAGGACTGGCTCGATGCCGTTGTCCTCCCTGTTCGCAAACCGGGGTCTCTGGGTACTTCCCCTAAGGACTTTCGCCCTATTGCTCTCACAAGTTGTGTCTGCAAACTCTTTGAACATATGGTTAACGTTCGTCTGATGTGGTTCCTGGAACCCCATCACCTCCTCTCCCCTTCTCAATTTGGTTTCCGCAAGTGCCGCAGCACGACAGATGTCCTGGTGAACTTGGAGGTCTATATTCGTACTGCTTTTGCTGCGAAGACCTCCGTTGTTGCCGTCCTTTTTGACCTAGAAAAGGCTTACGACACCACTTGGCGTTATCATATCCTATCTCAACTTCATTCTTTTGGCCTTCGTGGTCATCTCCCTCTCTTTCTCCGCAGCTTCCTCTCTCGTCGTTCCTTTCGGGTGCGCCTTGGTACCGCTCTCTCTCACTCTTTTCAGCAATACGAAGGTGTGCCCCAGGGTAGTGTTCTGAGTACTACTCTTTTTCTTGTTGCCCCCAATGGTCTTCTTTCCTCTCTTCCTTCTGGTGTCTTCTCCGCTCTCTATGTCGATGATCTTACCCTTTGTTGTCAGGGTGATGATTCGCCTCTCCTTCAACGCCGGCTTCAACTTGCAATTGATGCCGTGTCGTCTTGGGCCACAGGTCATGGCTTCAAGTTCTCTACTTCTAAGACTTGTGCCATGACTTTTACGCGGAAACGGGTTGTTCTTCGTCCCTCTTTGTCACTTTATGGTCATCCCCTTGAATACAAAGATTCCGCGAAGCTTTTGGGGTTATTCCTTGACACTCGTTTGTCTTGGTCTCCCCATATCTCTTACCTCCGTGTTGAGTGCTCTAAGGCCCTTACCCTCCTTCGGGTCTTGTCCCATACTTCTTGGGGGGCAGATAGGCGCACTCTCCTTGCTTTACATTCCTCTCTTGTCCTGTCTAAGCTCGATTATGGTTGCCCTGCTTACTCGTCTGCTTCTCCTTCTACTCTTCGCCGTCTTGATGCTTTGCACCATACTGGGTTGCGCCTCAGTTCTGGTGCCTTTCGTTCGACTCCCATCCTTAGCTTGTATGTTGACACTGGCTTCCTGTCTCTCCAGGACCGCCGTGATCGCTACTGTCTTCGCTATCTTGCGCGGTCCTTGCAACATCCTTCCCCTCGCCTCTGTCGTGCTTTAACTTTTACCCCTCCTGCGGTTCCTGTTCCTCTTCACCACCTCCCTCTTTCTGTCCGGTTATCTCGCCTACAGGATTCTCTTTCCGTTCGTATTTCTGATGTTTCTCCTCGTGTTGTTCCTTCTTTGCCCCCGTGGAGGGTCCCTCTTCCGCGGTTTTGTACTTCCTTGACCCGTATCACTAAAGCTTTTACCCCTCCTACGGTTCTAAAACGCCTTTTCCTCGAGCACTTTTCTTCTCACTCCCGCTCCGTTTCTGTCTTCACCGATGGGTCTAAGTCAGCGGACGGTGTTGGCTACTCTGTTGTTTTTCCTGATCGCACTTATATGTGTCGCTTGCCTCCGGAGACTAGCATCTTTACAGCAGAACTTTATGCTATTCTCTATGCTCTTCGTCTCCTGCTTTCTCGTTGTCAGTCTTCCTTTGTGGTTGTTGTTGACTCTCGTAGTGCCCTCATGGCTCTCGGGTCCTTTAATCCGGTTCATCCAGTAGTTGTCGAGATCCAGCATTGGCTGTTTCTCGTTCACAGTAAATTTAAGTCGGTTGAGTTTTGTTGGGTTCCCAGCCATATTGGTGTGTCTTTAAATGAGCGTGCGGATGCTGCCGCTAACGAACCTGTCCGCTCTTGTCCCATCTCTCGTAAAGGCATTCCGTATTCCGACTTTTACCCAGTTATCCATTCCTCAGTCCTTACCCGTTGGCAGGCTTCTTGGTTGTCTGTTACTGGTAACAAGCTACGTACTCTTAAATGTTGTGTTTCCTCGTGGCTGTCCTCCTTCCACCGTAACTGGCGGTGGGAAACAGCTCTGGCGAGGTTGCGTATTGGCCATACTCGCTTAACCCATGGTCACTTGATGGAGCGCCGCCCTGCTCCTTATTGTCCTAGTTGCATTGTCCCTCTTACGGTCGTGCATGTCCTTCTTGAATGTCCTGACTTCCAGGACGAGCGTGTGTCTTGCTTTCCGACCGTCCCTCGCGGTCACCTGTCCCTCGATAGAATTCTTGGTGACTCGGATACTTTTGATATCATTCGCCTTATGCGTTTTTGTTCTCGTATTGGCATCCTTGGTGATATTTAGCGCCCTCTGATTATTTTGCGTATTTGATGGTGCTACATAGCCTTCCCGGTTTGGTGCCTTCTTTTGATAATTACTTACTTACTTACTTTTGCTGCGAAGACCTCCGTTGTTGCCATCCTTTTTGACCTGGAAATGGCTTACGACACCACTTGGCGATATCATATTCTATCTCAACTTCATTCTTTTGGCCTTCGTGGTCATCTCCCTCTCTTTCTCCGCAGCTTCCTCTCCCGTCGTTCCTTTCGGGTGCGCCTTGGTACCGCGCTCTCTGCCTCTTTTCAGCAATACGAAGGTGTGCCCCAGGGTAGTGTTCTGAGCACTACTCTTTTTCTGGTTGCCCTCAATGGTCTTCTTTCCTCCCTTCCTTCTGGTGTCTTCTCCGCTCTCTATGTCAATGATCTTACCCTTTGCTGTCAGGGTGATGATTCGCCTCTCCTTCAACGCCGGCTTCAACTTGCAATTGATGCCGTGTCGTCTTGGGCCACCGATCATGGCTTCAAGTTTTCTACTTCTCAGACTTGTGCCATGACTTTTACGTGGAAACGGGTTGTTCTTCGTCCCTCTTTGTCACTTTATGGTCATCTCCTTGAATACAAAGATTCCGCGAAGCTTTTGGGGTTATTCCTTGACACTCGTTTGTCTTGGTCTCTCCATATCTCTTACATCCGTGTTGAGTGCTCTAAGGCCCTTACCCTCCTTCGGGTCTTGTCCCATACTTCTTGGGGGGCAGATAGGCGCACTCTCCTTGCTTTACATTCCTCTCTTGTCCTGTCTAAGCTCGATTATGGTTGCCCTGCTTACTCGTCTGCTTCTCTTTCTACTCTTCGCCGTCTTGATGCTTTGCACCATACTGGGTTGCGCCTCAGTTCTGGTGCCTTACATTCGACTCCCGTCCTTAGCTTGTATGTTGACACTGGCTTCCTGTCTCTCCAGGACCGCCGTGATCGCTACTGTCTTCGCTATCTTGCGCGGTCCTTACAACATCCTTCCTCTCGCCTTTGTCGTGCTTTAACTTTTACCCCTCCTGCTGTTCCTGTTCCTCTTCACCACCTCCCTCTTCTGTCCGGTTATCTCGCCTCCAGGATTCTCTTTCCGTTCGTATTTCTAATGTTTCTCCTCGTGTTGTTCCTTCTTTGCCCCCGTGGAGAGTCCCTCTTCCGCGGTTTTGTACTTCCTTGACCCGTATCACTAAAGCTTTTACCCCTCCTACGGTTCTAAAACGCCTTTTCCTTGAGCACTTTTCTTCTCATTCCCGCTCCGTTTCTGTCTTCACCGATGGGTCTAAGTCGGCGGACGGTGTTGGCTACTTTGTTGTTTTTCCTGATCGCACTTATATGTGTCGCTTACCTCCGGAGACTAGCATCTTTACAGCGGAACTTTATGCTATTCTCTATGCTCTTCGTCTCCTGCTTTCTCGTTGTCAGTCTTCGTTTGTAGTTGTTGTTGACTCTCGTAGTGCCCTCATGGCTCTCGGGTCCTTTAATCTGGTTCATCCAGTAGTTGTCGAGATCCAGCATTGGCTGTTTCTTGTTTACAGTAAATTTTAGTCGGATGAGTTTTGTTGGGTTCCCAGCCATATTGGTGTGTCTTTAAATGAGCGTGCGGATGCTGCCGCCAAGGAAGCTGTCCGCTCTTGTCCCATCTCTCGTAAAGGCATTTCGTATTCTGACTTTTACCCTGTTATCCATTCCTCAGTCCTTACCTGTTGGCAGGCTTCTTGGTTGTCTGTTACTGGTAACAAGCTACGTACTCTTAAATGTTGTGTTTCCTCGTGGCCGTCCTCCTTCCACCGTAACCGGCGGTGGGAAACAGCTCTGGCGAGGTTGCGTATTGGCCATACTCGCTTAACCCATGGTCACTTGATGGAGCGCCGCCCTGCTCCTTATTGTCATAGTTGCATTGTCCCTCTTATGGTCGTGCATGTCCTTCTTGAATGTCCTGACTTCCAGGACGAGCGTGTCTCTTGCTTTCCGACCGCCCCTCGCGGTCACCTGTCCCTCAATAGAATTCTTGGTGACTCGGATACTTTTGATATCGTTCGCCTTATGCGTTTTTGTTCTCGTATTGGCATCCTTGGTGATATTTAGCGCCCTCTGATTATTTTGCGCATTTGATGGTGCTACATAGCCTTCCCGGTTTGGTGCCTTCTTTTGATAATTACTTACTACATCTACTACTTAACTTAACATCTTCATTCATCGGTGAAGATGGAAACGGAGTGGGAGCGTGAAGAAAAATGCTCAAGGAAAAGGTGTTTCAGAACCATAGGAGGGGTAAAAGTTTTAGTGATATGGGATAAGGTTGTATCAAAACTTTGGAAGCGGGTCTCTACACGGGGACAAGGAAGGAACAACACGAGGAGATACATTAGAAATACGAACTGAAAGAGAATCCTGTAAGCGAGATAACCGGACAGAAAGAGGGAGGTGGTGAAGAGGAACAGGAACCACAGGAGGGGGGGAAAAAAGTTAAAGCACGACAGAGGCGAGAGGAAGGATGTTGCAAGGACCGCGCAAGATAATGAAGACGGTAGCGATCATGGCGGTCCTAGAGAGATAGGAAGCCAATGTCAACATAGAAGCTGAGAACGGGAGTCGATCGAAAGGCACCAGAGCTGAGGCGCAACCCAGTATGGTGCAAAGCATCAAGACGGCGAAGAGTAGAATGAGAAGCAGAAGAGTAAGCAGGGCAACCATAATCGATTGACGAGACCACAAACTTCTTCAGCCACATTATTGACTCGTTGCCTACAACCATAATCGAGTTTAGACAGGAAGAGAGAGGAATGTAAAGCAAGGAGAGTGCACCTATCCGCTCCCCAAGAAGTATGAGACAACCTTAAGGAGGGTAAGGGCCTTAGAGTATTCAACTCGCAGGTAAGAGATATGAGCCGACCAAAACAAACGAGTGTCAAAGATTAACCCAAAAAGCTTAGTGGAATCCTTGTACACAAGGGGTTGACCATAAAGTTACAGAGGGACGAAGAACGACGCGCTTCCAAGTAAAAATCATAGCACGTCTTAGACATAGAGAACTGGAAGCCGTGATTGGTGGCCCCAAGATGACACGGCATCAATCGCAAGTTGAAGCCGCCGTTGAAGGAGATGCGAATCATCACCCCGATAGCAAAGGGTAAGATCGTCGACATAACGGAGAAGACGCCAGAAGGCAGAGAGGAAAGAGGTCCATTAAGGGCAACCAGGAAAATAGTAGTGCTCAGAACACTACCTTGGGGCACACCTTCGTATTGCGGAGAGAGTGGTACCAAGGCGCACCCGAAAGGAACGACGAGAGAGGAAGCTTTGGAGAAAGAGAGGGTGATTACCACAAAGGCCAAAAGAATGAAGTTGTGACAGAATATGATATCGCCAAGTGGTGTTCTAAGCCTTTTCTAGATAAAAAAGGACGTCAACAATGAAGGTCTTCACAACAAAAGCAGTGCGAATATAGATCTCCAAGTTCACCAGGACACATGTGTTGCAGCACTTGCGAAAACCATATCGAGAAGGGGAGAGGAGGAGATAGTGTTCTAAGAACAACATCAGACGAACGTTAACCATACGTTCAGAGAGTTCGCAGACACATCTCGTGAGGGCAATAGGGTGAAAGTTCTTAGGGGATGTCCTAAGAGACCCTGGTTTCCGAACAGGGAGGACAACGGCATCGAGCCAGTCCTCAGGGACCGACGATGACTCCCAGACCCGATTATTCAGACTCGGTAAATACTCAAACGTGCACAGAGGATGATGACGAAGCATCTCATAATGAATGCCATAGGAGCCCGTCACCGTAGAACCGCAGAGGGCCAGGGCAGACTGAAATTCAGAGAGAGAGAAGGGATCATTATAGGGAAGTCCGAGATGAGTGCAGAAATCTAAAGGACGGGATTCAAGGACAGGTTTACGAAGAAGGAAAGATTGAGGAAGATGAGAACCAGAGCTAACAGAAGAAAAGTGGGAACCCAGTTCGGTCGCAAGGTCTGGACCACAAGATCACCTGCAGCAGGTCTGCCACAAGAGAACTACGGAGGTGAAGGACCGGTGAGACATCGGGAACGAACTTACCCGCTATCTTGCGGACATGCTTCCAGATCTGCAGCAGAGGAGTTTCGGACGTAATGGTGGAAACATAAGACTTCCAACATTCACACTTAGCTGTACGGATGGTCCTACGGGCTACGGCACTCGCTTTCCGAAACAAAAGAAAAGAATCAGCCGTCTGCCGGCAGTGTTATTTCTTCCAGGCTGCACGCTTACAGCGGATAGCCCGAGCACAGTCCACATTCCACCAGGGAACGCACTTCCATGTTTCCCAAGAGGAAAAGCGAGGAATAGAGCGGAGGACAGCGTCGAAGATGGTGTCATGAAAAAGGAGGAGGGCGCAAGGGAGAGGTCAGAGAGAGTAGCACGGAGGGTAAATAGGTTCCAGTCTGCCTTAGCAAACTGCCACTTATGGAAGGAGAAGGGTTGGTGAAAAGAGAAAAAGATAACAATGATGGGGAAATGGTCACTACCATGGAGGTCATCAAGAACTTACCACGTGAAATCCAAGTAGAGACGACGAGCAGAGAGATCAAGACAGGAAAGGGTGTGAGTCCGAAAGTCCAAATCAGTGGGCTCGCCAGAATTCAGAAGAGACAGGGAAGAAGAGAGGATGAACGGTCCTTCCCACCTGACGAGATGCTTCGTCATCTCCCTCCGTGCACGTCTCAGTATTTACTGAGTCTGTATAACCAGGTCTGGGAGTCGTCGTCCGTCCCTAAGGAATAGCGTCGCTCTCTGCCTCTTTTCGGCAGTATGAAGGTGTACCCCAAGGTAGTGTTTTGAGTACTTCTCTTTTTCTGGTTGCCCTCAATGGTCTTCTTTCCTCCCTTCCTTTTGGCATCTTCTCTGCTCTTTATGTTGGTGATCTTACTCTTTGCTGTCGGGGTGATGATTCGCCTCTCCTTCAACGGCGTCTTCAACTTGCGATTGATGCCGTGTCATCTTGGGCCACCAATTATGGCTTCAAGTTCTCTACTACTAAGACTTGTGCCATGACTTTTACTCGGAAGCGGGTCGTTCTTCGTCCCTCTTTGTCACTTTATGGTCATCCCCTTGAGTACAAAGATTCCGCGAAGCTTTTGGGGTTATTCTTTGACACTCGTTTGTCTTGGTCTCCCTATATCTCTTGCCTCCGTGTTGAGTGCTCTAAGGCCTTTAACCTACTTAAGGTTTTGTCCCATACTTCTTGGGGAGCGGATAGGCGCACGCTCCTCTATTTGCATTCCTCTCTCGTCCTGTCTAAACTTGATTATGGTTGCCCTGCATACTCTTCTGCTTCTCCTTCTACTCTTCGCCGTCTTGATGCTTTGCACCATACTGGGTTGTGCCTCAGCTCTGGTGATTTTCGTTCAACTCCTGCCCTCAGCTTGTACGCTGACACTGGCTTTCTCTCTCCAGGATCGCCGTGATCGCTACAGTCTTCGCTATCTTGTGCGATCCTTACAGCATCCTCACTCTCGCCTCTATCGTGCTTTGACTTTTACCCCTCCTGTAGTTCCTGTTCCTCTTCACCTTCTCCATCTTTCTGTCCGTTTGTTTCGCTTACAAGATTCTCTTTCGATTCGTATTACTAATGTTTCTCCTCGTATTGTTCCATCCGTGCCCCCGTGGAGGGTCCTCCTTCCCAAATTTTGTACTTCTCTGACACGCATCACTAAAGCTTTTACCTCTCCTACAGTTCTGAAACGCCTCTTCCTTGAGCACTTTTCTTCTCACTCCCACTCCGTTCCCATCTTCACCGACGGGTCTAAGTCTGCTGACGGTGTGGGCTACTCTGTTGTTTTTCCTGACCACACTTATATGTGTCGCCTTCCTCCGGAGGCTAGCATCTTCACAGCAGAACTCTATGCTATTCTCTATGCTCTTCGTCTCCTGCTTTCCCGGTGTCAATTCTCCTTCGTGGTGGTAGTTGACTCTCGTAGTGCACCTCATGGCTTTAGGGTCCTTTAATCCGGCCCATCCGGTGGTCATCGAGATTCAACATTGGCTGTTTCTTATCTCCGGTATATTTAAGTCGGTTGCATTTTGCTGGGTTCCCAGCCATATTGGTCTCTCTTTAAATGAACGTGTGGATGCTGCCGCTAAGGACACTATCCGCACTTGTCCCATCTCCCATAAAGGTATTCCTTATTCCGACTTTTACCCAGTTATTCATGCCTCCATCCTTGCCCTCTGGCAGAGTTGGTCTTCTGTTATTGGTAACAAACTGTGTACTCTTAAGAGTCTTGTGTCCCAATGGCCTTCCTCCTGCCACTGTAACCGGCGGTAGGAAACGGCTCTGGCTCAGTTACGTATTGGCCATACCCATTTAACTCACGGTCACTTAATAGAGCGCCGCCCTGCTCCTTATTTTCCACATTGCATTGTCCCTCTTACGGTCGTTCATATCCTTGTTGAATGTCCTGACTTCCAGGACGAGCGTGTGTCTTGTTGTTTCGACCTTCCCCCACGGTTGCTTGTCCCTCGTTAGAATTCTTTGCGACTCAGATACTTTTGATATTGTTCGCCTTATGCATTTCTGTTCTCATATTGACATCCTTGGTGATATTTATATCGCCCTCTGATTATCCCGCACATTTGATGGTGCTACATAGCCTTCCCGGTTTGGTGCCTTTTATTGATATTTACTTACTTAAAACCAAGTCTAGTGCCCTTGAGGAGATACCAACTCTTATTTATAAAAAAAAACTCCATTAGCTCCTGCCATTGCATTTCTCTTCAACAAGTGACTTGAACTCCAAACCTTTCCAGATATTCTAAAAAAGCGACAGTAGCCCCTGTCCACAAATGTGGTGATCCCACTGATGTTAACAACTTTAGACCTATATATCAATTCTGCCAAACTCGTCTAAAATATTTGAAAAACTTATCTACAAGCAGCTTTACTCTTATATACTTAGCTCTTGTCAATATGGCTTCAGACCCCAAAAAAGCACTAACGATGCACTTATTAGTATGATTAACTTGATACATGTAGCTCTTGATAAAAATGAGTTCCCTATTGGGTTATTTGTGGACCTGCGTAAGGGTTTTGACACTATCAACCACCAAAACCTTCTTCTTAAATTACAACATTATGGAGTCAGAGGTCACTCCCTGCAATACCTTTAGTCTTACAGTACTGACAGGCTCCAATATGTTTCTGTGAATAATTCAATTTCTCCCACCCTACCCATCAACATTGGTGTTCCCCAGGGCAGCATACTTGGCCCTCTCCTCTTTCTCATCTACATTAATGACCTTCCAAATGCCTCCCAACATCTCAAACCAATTTCATTTGCTGACGACACAACCTTCATTTACTCCAGTCCTGACCCCCTTGCTCTAAATGTCAGTGAATATTGAGCTAAATAAAGTCCATCACTGGCTAACTGCCAACAAACTCGCCCTCAACATTGACAAACCTTTCTATATTTTGTTTGGCAATAAATCCTCAAATCAATTAAATTTCAGGATTAACAATACCCAAATTTGTAAAATTTGATTAACAATACCCAAAAAAGTAGATGGCAAATTCCTTGATGTTCTCATTGACCACAAGCTGAATTTCCAGAGACACATTCTAAATATATCAAAAAAGTTTCAAAAACTGTTGGCATTCTTTCTAAGATCAGATATTATGTACCTTGCCCTGCCCTGGTGACATTCTATTACTCTCTCATCTATCCTTATCTCAACTATTGTATTTGTGCTTGGGGTTCTACTACCCAAAATCATTTACATCTAATTACTCAAAACAAAGCTGCTATTAGGACAATATCCAACTCTGGCCCCCAGACATCACTCGGTACTCTTACTCAAATCTCTGAATATGTTAGATATTAAGTCACTGCACATCCTCTCATGTGTATTTTATATATCCGAGTCTGTCCTATCTGTGGGTGTAGTCTATAGAATTCCTAACACTGATGTGTCCGAATTCAACTCAAACCTTAGAAATCTAATACTAGATAACAGACTGAACAAAAACCATCTAATTATCGCAGGGGACTTTAATATTGACCTCTGCGAGCCTGAACACTCTACTGCTGTTAGCTTCCTCAACTGTATGAATTCCTGCTTCCTCATACCCTTAATCACTAGACCTACTAGAATCACTGATAGTACTGCCACGACTCTAGATCACATTTGGGCCAACATAACCTCTCCGCTTACTTCAGGTATAATCACTGAGAGCACTACAGACCATTACCCCACATTTCTCTTAACTAAAATTAACAAACCACCTACCACCTCTAGAGACAAGGGAGTTCAGCTTTAGGCTGCACAATGAAACTGCTATAGACAATTTTATAACTGCTGCTGCTAATGTCAACTGGGAGTCCGAGTTAGGTAACATAGGGGACATCAACCTAGCAGTGCAATCTTTACTTCAAAAAACTCTTAGCCTTTATAACACCCACTGTCCTATGCTTACGAAACAAATCACAACCAAAAGGCTTAACAATCCTTGGCTTACAAAGGGAATACTTGAATCCATTAATAAAAAACATGACCTTGAGAAGAAGTATAGGTTAGGAACCGTCTCCAAAGAATTCTCAAAGAATTGTTGTTAAATGTTAAAGACTGTACCTCTCTCAACCAGTTTAAGATAAAAACGAAGCTATACCTAATAACGTCCCTGTAACCTACCTTACCCCTCTATTGTCAACCAATATCTGTTTTTTTTAAAGAGCGCTGTTTGTCGACAATTGTATTTGTGCTGCTTTTTCAGCTATGTTTTCATTTCTTGTTTTCATTTTACTCTTTATGCTTGATTAGTATTAAGCTTTAGTCATTTAAGTTTTTCATGCCTGAAACGCTTTGCGTAATAGTGGCTTTAGGCATTGTATGTACTAGCTCTATCTATAAGTCCACCAATCTTTGTAAAAAAAATTCTTGTATGTATGTACCTTACCTAAATAAACATTTATTTATTTATTTATTTATTATAATTACTCATTATTGCTATCTAAAATAATTAGACGAGCCAAAACTAAATACTACGAAGATAAATTTACCCAAATAAAGAGCAACATTAAAAAAAACTTGGAGCACAATTTCACAAATATTGGGATCAAAGAAGATTTTAAATAACAAACCAACACTCCTGTCTGTGGTGTTTGTGTGTTACTGAGGGAGTCTTGATTGTAGGGTGATATAAAGTCATGACTTGGTTACTGACTTTAATACGTATATACACAATTACATGACTAGCTGCTTCCAGGCTTGGCGGGCGTCCTGTACGCTCTGTTTACCTTCTCTCTGGCGTCTGCTCCGCCACACATAGAAAACGGATGGTACCATTTTCTGTGAACATGACTTCCCTCCTTTTCTTTAAAAAGAATGAATACAGGATGTCTACCATGCTTGTAGCACAAAGCAAAGTTATTGACACAAAGTAAGTTATTAACATATCAAGAGATATTGCATACATTTAACATTAATTAAGCACACAAAGAATTTAAACAACTTAATCTTTACCACAAAGGATTTCAATGTTAAAAATACATATGCAATGTTAAACAAACATGAAAGAAACTGTAATACAAAGTTACAAAATATTGAATCTGATCTATTGATCAATCTGAAATATAGATCTGCATTATTCAAACAATATTAAAATTAGTTTAGCATAATAAGTAAACACTTTGCATTACATAGGAACACAATTAATCATCAAATCGTGTAGGGCGTTTAACATGACGTTTAGGACGAGAGTCTCCAAATACAATAATATCCCTTGATGAATTGTTTATCGAGTTATAACTCATTTTTTCTTTTTCTTTTGCACGACTTTGCACTTCATCATTTTCTACACTAGTTGGAATCACTTTGAAATAAGCCATA
Organism: Procambarus clarkii; assembly: GCF_040958095.1. Classification (NCBI taxonomy): domain Eukaryota; kingdom Metazoa; phylum Arthropoda; class Malacostraca; order Decapoda; family Cambaridae; genus Procambarus; species Procambarus clarkii. The sequence goes on from NC_091194.1 coordinate 21,979,251, forward strand.
TTGCGTGTTATACTATGATCTCTATTACTCGCTGTTACCATAGTTCCTTTTACACTAATCACTTTATATGGTTCTGTATCATACGGCATATCTAGCTTTCCCTCTTTTTTCTTTTTAACGAGAACAGTATCTCCAACCTTTATGAATTGTTCCTTTGCACGTTGATCATGAGCAATTTTCATTTTGCCCTTGGCTAGTGCATCCTTCTGAGCAAGACGTTTATCCGTTACCTTGGCTGGCATGACGGGTAGTGCGATTCTCATAGGACGTCCAAATAAAAGTTCACCAGGTGACTTGCCCAGTGTTCCATGCGGTGTTGCACGGTAGTTCCTGAGAAAAGCATACATAGCTTGTTTCCAGGATCGTCCTTCGGCATGAGCACAGCGCACCGCTTTCATGAGAGGTTGCATGAATCTCTCAACTTCTCCATTTGCTTGAGGATGTAGTGGCATCACACGGCGGTGTTTGAATCCAATATGCTCAGCAAAGTTGACGAAGTCTTGTCCATTGAATGGCGGTCCATTGTCCGTCTTGACAACTTCAAGAATGCCAAAATTTGAAAAGATCTTGTCGAGTTTCGGGATGACAGCCTTTGCAGATGTGGAAGTGATGATTTCTACTTCTGGATAACGTGAGTGATCATCAATGACTACCATCAAGTACTCTCCAGTTGGTAGTGGTCCGCAGAAGTCCATCGATACTTCCGTCCATGGTGCAGCAGGTAGTGGTGAAGGTTGTAGAGGTGTTGGTCTTGAAGTATCCACTGCAGCTTGGCAAGGGACACAGGCATCATGCATATCCTTTGCTTGACGATCAATGCCAGGAAACCACACCTTTTCTCGTAGCAGCTGTTTGGTCCTAACAAGACCTTGGTGTCCTTGATGTGCAAGCTTCAGAGCACGTTGCTGGAGAACAGCTGGAATGACGATACGAGTACCTTGCAGCACAGTGTCACGTTGTTGCGTAACACTTAATTCTGTCTGGATGCGTTCAAGTGCTTTGAATGCATCTTGGTCAACTCCTGAGGGTGGGATGCGTGGAAACTTTTTCTTAGTCAATGCATCCACTGTTGCTTGCAGAGTTGGGTCCTCTAGGGTTGCAGTACGGATTTCATCAAGAGTGAGAGCCTTAGGGACTGCATCACAGGTTACAGAGTGTACATATTCCTCGGCAACTTGCTGATGCTTGGTGATGGTGAAACTGTTGGCAGGATGTCGACTGATGTAATCAGCGGGATTGCCTGCACCCGGCTTGTATTTCACCATAAAGTTGTATGGTTGCAGACGAAGAGCCCATCTCTCAATTCGAGCTGGTGGTTTGGACTTTGGATTATTGAAGATGGTCTCCAACGGTTTGTGGTCAGTGACTATCGTGGTGAAGGGTGCACCAAGCAGATACACATTGAAGTGTTCACAGCCCCATACAAGAGCAAGAGCTTCCTTCTCTGTCTCACTGTATCGTTGCTCAACATCTGTGAGAGAACGGCTGGCGTAGGCAATTACTACTCTGGAATCTGGTTGACCAGGTTTGTGTTGGGCTAAAACAGCACCTAAACCAACAGGACTAGCATCCACTGTTAACTCAGTGTCCATTGATGGATCAAAGTATGCAGCAGTCGCATTCTCTACTAGTGCATCTTTCACAGCATCAAATGCATTTTGCTCGATATCGCTCCAGTACCATGATGCATTTTTCTTCAGGAGCTCACGTAGAGGCTTCGTAATGGTAGCAAAACCGGAATGAAGCGAGAACAGTAGTTTGCCATTCCCAGAAAACTATGTACTGTACTTCAGTGGACGTTGAAGGAGGTGCAGCATTCTTGATATCTGCAACTTTCTTAGGATCTGAAGACAGACCTTTGTCACTAAGTACATGTCCAAAGAATTCAATTTTATGTTGATTGAACTCACACTTTGCTCGGCTTAGCGTCAAATTCTTTTCTCGTAAGCGTTGCAATGTTGCACGAAGAGCTTTGTCGTGTTCAGCTTGGGTACGGCCATAAACAATGATGTCATCAGACATGTTGTCAGCACTAGGTATATCTTGCAATACCTGGCTGATGATGTGCTGGAATACCTCGGCAGCACTGTTGATACCAAAACTCAGGCGCTTGTACCTATACAGACCTCGATGTGTCGTAAACGTTGTGATGACGCGACTCTCATCATCAAGTTCAAGCTGATGATAGCCCTTGTTTAAGTCTAACTTGCTGAATACAGTTGCACCATTCAAGCGGTAGATCATATCCTCTACAGTGGGTGTAGGATGGCGTTCACGCATTATTGCCTTGTTGGGAACACGCATGTCCACACAAATGCGTATCTCATCTGGATTCTTCGGCTTTGGTGGAGTGACAATTGGGCTTACCCATGGTGTTGGGCCTGTTACCGGTTCAATGATATCTAGTTCTATCAGCCTATCCAGTTCGGCATCGACTTTCTTGCGAGTATGGAATGGTTGTCGGCAATGTGGTTGGGCAACTGGAATTACATCTGGGTTGATATGCAGATGTACTTTGCTATCAGTATAACAACCTATGGATTTAAATCGATCAGAAAATTCAGCAACAATAGCATCAACATTGTTTGCAGATTCCCCTGCTACAGCATTAGAAAGCTGAAGTAGCCCCAATTTGGTTGAAGTCTTGTAACTGAGTAAAGACTCCTTTGCATTCCTAACAACATGGAATGTAGTAATGAGCATTGCATTCTTTGACTTAATCTCTGCAGTGAAAGTTCCAATCACTGGCAAGGCTACCTTTGAAGCATAGGCAGTGGCTTTACGATTGTAGTTTTCTAGCTTTGGGAACTGTTTTTTAAATTTTTTATAGTGGCACTCAGCAATGGTGTCAATGTTTGATCCATTGTCAATGAGAACTTCGAGACAAATACCAGCAATGTATACTATAGTCTCTGGGTTGTTTGGAAGATCATTCCATTCTGTGATTGCTTGTACTCCATGAGTATAATCACATTCACTGTCATCTGAGACTGGTTGTAATGAAATGTTGTCTTGTTCATTATTAACATTCTGGATATGAGCTGCAATATTGTGTTTACCACCTCGACCCCTATGACCTGATCCTCGTACAGTGTTTTTATTCATTGACTGTGGTTTCTTTAGTGCGGAACGACACATAGCACCAAAATGACCTAGTTTTCCACACTCATAGCACTTCTTACCTTGAGCAGGACAAACATTACCTTGGTGTGGGTAGTTCCCTCCACAATTGTAACATTTATTGTTGACACCCTCTGATGTGGGTCGTTGTGACTGCTTGAGTCTTGTTCCTTGACTCCAGTTGTGATGTGGTTCTCGGCTCAATTTACTGTTAGGTTTGCCATGATATCTTCTTTGATTACGATGTCCTCCCTGAACCTTACATACCTCATCACTGTTAGTAACAGTGGCAGAACCGTTGTTGGCACTGCACTCCATGACCCGAGCATCACATCTGGAGAGCAGCCCCTGAACGCAGTCAGCTAAGACGGCAGTGGCTATGACAACCTTCCTGGCTACATTGGGCAAACAAAACGTCAGGATAAACCAGCGGCCTGGGAAGCAGCAGTATCATCCGGGCTACACCGAGCAGACAACACGTCGGATAACCAGCGGCCTGGGAAGCAGCAGTATCATCCGGGCTACACCGAGCAGACAACACGTCGGATAACCAGCGGCCTGGGAAGCAGCAGTATCATCCGGGCTACACCGAGCAGACAACACGTCGGATAACCAGCGGCCTGGGAGGCCACACATGTCTGGATAAACCAGCAGCCGGGAGGCTGCAGATTCTTTCGGGCTACACCGGGCAGACAAAACGACTGGAAACGTTTACTGGTACTGGTAAACGAAACTGGTACTGTCTAGCTGTCAGTACTTAATAACTTAATGACAAAGTCAAGAAAACAAGTATAAAGGTAAAACGGTAAGTAAAATGACGTGCACTTAGGCAATGCATAACTAGCAATAAATTGCTGATGGAACTAATCATAATACGAGTCCAAGATAAACTTAAAGGGAGAGGCATGAGGCCCGAAGACAGCGTCTAGGGCATCCTAGCTGACTTTACATAATAACTTAAGGGCAATAAGCAAAAGTTAAAACAAACATAAATGTAAAACCAGCAAAAGAATTCATGCAGCTTGACACTGCATAAAATTCATTAATAAATTAAGGAAACTTATGGAAAAAACAAGTCAATGAAAACTTAAAGCTAGAGGGCGGAGGCCTGTGACACAGCAGCTAGCATAACCTAGCTGACTTTACCTAATAACTTAAAGGCAATAAACAAAATGTTAAACAAACATAATTGTAAACCAGTAATAAATAAATACACATGCAGCAAGACGCTGCATAATTTGCGGGAATAATTAGCTGAGGTAACTAAACGTAAATGCAAGGCCAGTAATCTTAAAGCAAGAGGCAAGGGGGGTGGGGGGCCGTACTCTGCGCCTTACACAACCTAGCTGAGTTACTTGATAACTTAATGGCAAACAATAGTTAAACAATCACAATTGCAAAACCAGTAAGAGGAAATAACATGCAGCTTGACCTGCATAAATTACAGTAATAAATTGAGGTAAATTAATGGTACGCAATACCAAGATAATCTTAAAGTCAAAGGCATGAGGCTTGTAACTCAGGAACTAGCACAACCTAGGTTACTTTACTTAATAACTCAATACAAGAAGCCAGAGTTTTAATAAGTTAATAAAACATGCACGAGGGCAATGCATAAATTGTAATAATAAATTGCAGAGAGAAACAAATCGTAGTTGCAAGCCCAAGATAATGTAACAGGAAGAGGCTTGGACCCGCAACACGGCAACTGGGACAACCCAGCTGACTTTACCTAAACTCAATGGCGATAAGCAAATTAAACTTACATAATTGAGAACCCAGGATAAGTAAGAAACAGGAAGCCTGGACAAATTATGAATTGCAGAACAAGCTGCCGAGGGAAGTCAAAACGTGGTTGCACGTCCCGGGTGTAAACTTAAAGCCAGGGCTTGAGCAATGCTAAATTTTTTAAAATAAATTGCGAGGCATAACACATTGTAACTGAAAGACAATAATATAAAAATTTATATAGCCAGCGTTTAGAGTAGAGTAAAACAACAGCACTAAATAGGAACTGTCTTGAGCATTAAATGTCCTGAAACAACAATAACAGCACTACCCAATATATAAACATAGGCATGGGGCGAAAGCAAAGGTAAAATTACAGTAAATATTGTAGCGTGAGGAAGCACGCCATGACTAATACAATTTTATTTAGGTAAGGTACATACATACAATAAATATTTGCAAGGATTGTTTAACTTATAGGTATAGCTAGTACATACAATGCCTAAAGCCACTATTACGCAAAGCGTTTCGGGCATGATAAACTTAAATGACAAGCTTAATACTAATTGAGCATAATGAGTAGAATGAAAACAAGAAATGAAAACATAGATGAAAAAGCAGCACAAATACAATTATGTCGACAAACAGCGCTCTTTAAAGAAAAAAACAGACATTGGTTGACAATAGAAGGGTAAGGTAGGTTACAGGGAATTTATTAGGTATAGCTTCGCTTTTAACTTAATCTGGTTGAGAGAGGTACAGTCTTTAACATGGTTGGGAAGGTCATTCCACATTCTGGGCCCCTTGATTTATAGAGCATTTCTAGTTTGATTAAGTCGTACTCAAGGAATATCAAAACTGTATTTATTTCTGGTGTGATGCTCATGGGTTCTGATACAACCTTCTATGAAGCTTTTGAGATCAGGATTGGCATTATAGTTTAGCGTTTTATATATGTATAATACACATGAGAGAATGTGCAGTGACTTAATGTCTAACATATTCAGAGATTTAAGTAGGGGTACCGAGTGATGTCTGGGGCCAGAATTGGATATTGTCCTAATAGCAGCTTTGTGTTGAGTAATTAGAGGACGTAAGTGATTTTGGGTAGTAGAGCCCCAAGCACAAATACCATAGTTGAGATATGGATAGATAAGGGAGTAATAGAGAGTCACCAGGGCAGGGCGTGGTACATAATATCTGATCTTAGAAAGAATGCCCACAGTTTTTGAAACTTTTTTTGATATGTTTAGAATGTGTCCCTGGAAATTCAGCTTGTGGTCAATGAGAATGCCAAGGAATTTGCCATCTAATTTGTTACAAATTTGGGTATTGTTTATTTTGAGATTTATTTGATTAGAGGATTTATTGCCAAACAGAATATAAAAGGTTTTGTCAATGTTAAGGGTGAGTTTGTTGGCAGTTAGCCACAGATGGACTTTATTTAGCTCAGTATTTACTGTGCCATTTAGAGCAAGGGGATCAGGACTGGAGTAAATGAAGGTTGTGTCGTCAGCAAATAGAATTAGTTTGAGGTGTTGGGAGGCATTTGGAAGGTCATTAATGTAGATGAGAAAGAGGAGAGGGCCAAGTATGCTGCCCTGGGGAACACCAATGTTGATGGGTAGGGTGGGAGAAATTGTATTATTCACAGAAACATATTGGAGCCTGTCAGTAAGGTAGGATTTGAGGTATTGTAGGGAGTGTCCTCTGACTCCATAATGATGTAATTTAAGAAGAAGGTTTTGGTGGTTGACAGTGTCAAAAGCTTTACGCAGGTCCACAAACAACCCAACAGAGAACTCATTTTTATCAAGAGCTGTATGAATCGAGTTAAGCATACTAATAAGTGCATCGTTAGTGCTTTTTTTGGGTCTGAAGCCATATTGGCAAGGGCTAAGTATATTGAGTTTGGCTAGATATGAGTAAAGCTGCTTATAGATTAGTTTTTCAAAAATTTTTGACAAGTTTGGCAGGATAGATATAGGTCTGTAGTTGTTAACATCTGTGAGATTACCACATTTGTGGACAGGCGTTACTCTCGCTTTTTTTAGAATATCTGGGAAGGTTTGGAGTTCAAGTGACTTGTTGAAGAGCAAAGCAATAGCAGGGGCTAAAGATCTGGAGGCTTTCTTGTAAATTAAAGTTGGTATCTCCTCAAGGGCACCAGACTTGGTTTTAAGGGAAAGGATTATCTCATTGACGTCTGTGGAATTAATAGGCTTTAGGTACAGAGACTGTGGATAGTTACCTGAAAGATAGTCATTAATGTCAGTACTGGAAGATGGAATATCATTTGCAAGGGATGAACCAATGGAAGAGAAGAACCTATTGAACTCAGTAGCAGAATCAGAGGCTGAAAGCTGACCATCGTTATTAGACAAGAGAGTCGGTTTGTTATTTAAAGACTTCTTTGATCCCAATATTTGAGAAATTGTTCTCCAAGTTTGTTTAATGTTGCTCTTTATTTGGGTAAATTTATCTTCGTAGTATTTAGTTTTGGCTCGTCTAATTATCTTAGACAGCAATAATGAGTAATTCTTTGAGAATTCTTTGGAGACAATTCCTAACCTATACTTCTTCTCAAGGTCATGTTTTTTATTAATAGATTTAAGTATTCCCTTTGTAAGCCAGGGATTGTTAAGCCTTTTGGTTGTGACTTGTTTTGTAAGCATAGGACAGTGGGTATTATAAAGGCTAAGAGTTTTTTGAAGAAAAGATTGTACTGCAAGGTTGATGTCCACTATGTTACCTAACTCGGACTCCCAGTTGACATTATCAGCAGCAGTTATAAAATTGTCTATAGCAGTTTCATTGTGTAGTCTAAAACGTATCACTCTTGACTCAAGAGGTGGTTTGCTAATGTTAGTTAAGAGAAATGTGGGGTAATGATCTGTAGTGCTATCGGTGATTATACCTGAAGTAAGCGGAGAGGTTATGTTTGTCCAGATGTGATCGAGCGTCGTGGCAGTGCTATCAGTGATTCTAGTAGGTCTAGTGATTAAGGGTATGAGGAAGCAGGAATTCATACAGTTGAGGAAGCTAACAGCAGTGGGGTGTTCAGGCTCGCAGAGGTCAATATTAAAGTCCCCTGCGATAATTAGGTGGTTTTTGTTCAGTCTGTTATCAAGTATTAGATTTCTAAGGTTTGAGTTGAATTCGGACACATCAGTGTTAGAAATTCTATAAACTGCACCCACAGTCAGGACAGACTCGGCACCCTTGACTCTGAAGCTGGCGAAGATATACTCCCCATAGCAGTCTCTGGTTCTAATTTCTTTTAAGCATGTTAGTTCTTGGTGGTAGTAAAGAGCAGTGCCACCACCTCTCTGAATTTGACGACAGTTGTGAATTGCTGAGTAGTTAGGCATGTTAAAGAGCTGAGTAGTATCCTCTTTCAACCATGTTTCAGTAAGTATAATAAAAGAGAATTTGTTGTCAATAGCTTCAATCAAGGCACTAACATCATCGAAGTGTTTACCTAGGGATCTAACGTTCAAATTGATTACAGAGATATTGTGATTATGAGTTAATACATTGTTTACATCATGTGCTGCAAAATATCTGCAATTTAGATCATTAAAGTGATAATTGTCATAGATAGTGGATAAGAGGTTAAGTTCAGGGTCTATACTTGTCTGCATAAAAAAAGCTGATTGCAGGAAAAACAAGGGAAGAAAGGCAAATAACAAGGTAGAAATAAGCTATAAAATAGGGAAAAAGATGTACACAATACAGAACAAAGCAAACTCAAAAGGGGCTTACAGGGGTACAATGGAGTAAGGGAGTATGGCTAGGCTAGGCAACCTAGGTAATAAATGAGATTAACGAAAAAACATATAAACATGGACTATACAAAACACAAGATATAGAAATACAAAACAAAAATATAAACAAGACTAAGCAATACAAAAACAAATTGAGCAAAAATGAAAAATGAGGTAGATTGCTTACAAGTACTCTCAGGTACACTGTAAGTAACAATTTGCAATTTGAGATGCAGGCAAAGCCAGGGGTACAATGGAGTAAGGGAGTATGGCGAGGCTAGGCAACCTAGGTAATAAATGGAATCAAAGAAAAGTTGAATAATAAGCATAGGCAAATTTAAGCTAATGATTATTAACTATAAATAGTTCAGTTATGACTGTATAATTAATAAGACCTGAAGAACTATTTATGCACTCAATTAAATAATTTCAGTAAATGACTAGTTAAGAGTAAGTAAAAATTAAGTCAGAAAATTAAACAATGAGACTTAGGAAACCTAGCCCCACTAGTTGACAGGGGGTTAATTAAGTTAATTCACTGGGAGTGATAATGAGCTGAGACAGACCACATTGGGAGAGGAAAGTGTTGAGGTTCTCTTCTTTAGTAATTGTGAACATTTTGCCCTCTGCGGTTTTTCTCACCTTTATCAGTCCATCTCTAACGAAGCACTGATGAATCGCATCTGGGTTTTGTTGACGGATTTGACGCAGGCGGTAGAGGAGGTGCTGTCTGTTCCTAGTCAGGCACTCGTTGATGTATAATCCCTTCCGTTGGGCTACAGCTGTCCGGACTAGATTGGATTTCGTGAACTGGGAAGACAGCTTCAGGCGAATTTTCCGTTGGTTTTGACTTGATGGATTCTTTTTGCCTACTCTGTAGGCAGCAATAACGTCAGATTTGTTTAGAATGAGCTGCAATTTGTCTTTTATGAGATCCAGAGCTATTTCGACACAGTCACTAGTTAGTTAGTTCGACACTAACAGTCAGACTGTAAAGAAACACTTATATAAAGAACATAAATAAATAATAATTAACGGCACAAAAGAAGTCGCCCAAGCGGCAGACCTCACGTCGACTGGGTGAGGGAGCTTAAGGTACAGGGCTGAGCAGATGGGGGAGGTGGGGGGTGGGGGGAAGGACAGGCCTCCTCCCGATTGTGCTTCAAATAACAGCCACCTACTGGAGAAAACCCAGTGCCCCATAACAACACCGAGGGTCACCTCCCCCTCTAGGTTCACTGCACCTGCATTTGGTCACCAAGGCTGAACCAACAGGCGTGCTTCAGGGGCGCGCCAGGCGAGCCACGGAGGGACCTTGCCGAGCAACCACGGCTGAGCGCCCGGGAGAGAAGCAGCTAGGCCTTCTGGCTCGGACAGGGAGGGAGGAAACACCTAGGGGCACGACACGTACCACAAGGGACAAGGCGTTGGGCAACGTCAAACACTGGGGCACCCATAAACCCAGGGGGGGGCCCATGCTCAAGCGTGGGGGGGGGGGGGGTAAACACAGACACAAACACTGTACCTTAAATGTTGAGAAGGGCAGGACGCCCCTGACGGGTCGCTCTGAGTCGTTGTCGATAGGAACTGGTGTAGGGTCCATGCTGGGGGAACAGTTGAGCAGGCTAAACTTGTGTGTTTACGACTCACTGAGCAGCGTGAGCTCCATCCGTTTTGTAAGTGAGCAGCTGCTTGCTTGTCGGGAAGAGGGGCCACGCAGTCTGCAGGCCGAGCTTTATAACCTCGGCCTGTTGCGTGCGCAGCTTGGGCGGTTAAAATCAGCTTCCAGACATACGTTTTCTTTTCCCTCAGAAAACCCACCGTGTTGGGGAAAAACAGTGTTCTTAAATCGTCAAAATGTTTACCAAGTGATCTAACATTTTGGTTGTAAACTGATAAACAAGTGCTATTTTGGAGTTTGTTTTTAGCCTGGTGTGCTGTGAAATACTTGCAATAATGATGATCAATGTGCTGGTTGGTGTAGATATGAGACAGAAGATTTTGATCAGGATCAATATCAGTGTGCATAGAGATGCAGAGGGATCACGATACAAGATACATGATAAAGCAAAACACAAGAATAAAAGCAAATACAATAAAATAGTAAAAATTTAGAAGTAAAATAAAGATCCAATAGATAGCCAGGAAGGACACAGAAGTTACATAAAATAAAAAAAAACAAAAAATCAGAAGAGACTGACAATATAAATGTAAAATAAAAAATAATAAGAAAAATAATAATCATAAAGTAAAATGATCTTGAAGATAATTAGCTTAGTAATGGTTAATTAAAATCCTATAATTGGTATGAACCTAAGAAAACAAAGTGAGCTCAAATAGATAATTCCGAGTGAGAGAGAAAAAAAGATGACATGTAAATCTAATTAAATCTTGAAATTTACTCTAATCTAAGTGTAAAAATAAACAGGGTGAGCGTATATTCATGTGGAAGATTTTACTATGATACTGAGGCAGATGCTTATATAAACAATTATACTATTAATTAATTCCAATAAATGATTACAAGAAACAAATACCAAGTTACTTTATATATAACAGGGTAATAAAAAGCCCTAGGTTTAGTGACAAGGGAATTAACTAAGACCAAATAATTAAGAGTAAAAAACAGGCAAAGATGACAAAAAATAAAAATAAAAATAAACACCTTTGGAAAGGAAAGGCAGAGCTTAAGTACACATTGGTTGTATGTGAGACTACAAATTATGTTCTGGTTATTCAGCTGATATCCCACAGTCATCCAGGAAAGAAGTGAGGTGTGCCTCAGTGGTTATGACATAAGTTTTTCCAGAGTGTTATGATCTCAGCCTGCAGGAGAAACGAGTCTCCCCCTTGAGAGTTATTCAGCAAGCCTGACCTAACCAGAAGGTCTAAGAAATATAGAGGTGATAACACATATGTAAAATAGTCAGTCGGATTTAAATAACAATTTGAGATTATGGGCAGTAAATAAGAAAACAGATAAATGACTGGTTAGGAGATGTGGACATTTTGCTGGAGGCGTGAGGCTCGCTTCTGGAGGGCTTTGACCTCACTTGAGGCCAGACATAGCAGGGGGAAAGCCGCGCTCCATTGAGCTCCTGTCAGAAAGGAACCCCTAGTGATATATCTCCAAGAGAAGAGAATTGTGCAGATGTCCCAGCTGTGGAATTGAGCTGGAGACGTGTGGTCTCAAGTCCTGGACGACAAGGAGTGGTTATTAAGCTGCCCAGAGACATTTTCGTGGGCTGTGGAAGCGCCCTGACCAGGCTCAGTCAGAGGGAGGAGCGCCCTCGACAAGACAATCTGTGGTAAGCACGATTTAAGCCAGTTTATAGTGATTGCTTGTAGTTGGTCGTGTGCCCAGCGACAGTAGAAATGTTTATTGATGAATTAGAAATGTTTTGGTAAGGCAGGAAGCCTAAATAAGAGGACGGAGATGAGAGAGACAGCTGGAGGGACGAGCAGCGCGTCCACTCCCGTCGACAGCTTGAAGCCAACTGATTGAGGGGGGCGGAGCTAGGAGAGTGTGGAGGCCCGCCGGGCGAGATGGAATATGGACCCGCCCAACGGGGGAGTCCACTCTCACAGTATGTAGAGGACAGATAGAGGTTTGAGGCAAACATATTGTGTAATTATTTTTGTTTATGTGTTAAAGGGGAAACATTTTTATTGGAGTGTGAATGGGTTGCAGGTTTGTTTTTGGGGAAGAAGTTGCTGAGAACTTCGAAGCCAGCACAGAGGGAGTAGTTGATGAGACTCCAAGGTAGTGGAGCAGAGGACCTCGAGCTGTGAGGAGAAGCAGTGAAGAGGAGTGTCACGTGCTTCTGTAGAGGTGGTGAAGCACCATAGTTGCTCGAGGGAACTTCATGGTGTAGCAGCCAAGAGAGCTGTGGAGGAACCTAGCAGAAGGGTGAAGCACCAAGGAAAACTTCATGGTAGCAGCCTGGAGGAGCTGCAGAGGATCCTGGTAGTGAAGCCCGGAAGAACCTAAAGATATCAGGGTAGTGAACTTCCAGAGGTGGAAGGGAAGTTCTGGTGGATTACTTGTAGGGAGTTGATAGTGTTTGGTTGTCATTAACGTGCAAGACGCAGTGAGAGGTGAGTGATTGTTTGCATTCTTATGTCAAGGAGAGTTTTATACTGAAGTTTAGAGTTACAGTCGTAGGCTGGATTACCTACAGATGTATGTGTTCTAGGACTGATAGGGTGATCGACTGATCATTGTTGTGTATCAAGGAACATTTATACTGATATATATGTCATTGCATTCATACGCTGATTTTCCTTGTACATGTTTATAGATATATATATTCTCTTGCTGATAGTGCGACATTGTATTATAATACTTGATCTACTTGAGGAGGTTGATAGTATCAGGTGGTGAACCAGGAGATAGGTTACCACTTGATAAGCTGATAATAGAGTTCTCATGATGTTGGAGTGCAACCTGATTGTAATAGTATAGAGTGTATGATTCATTATTATTATATGTATGTATGTATTGTGTATGTGCTTTGTCCAGTAAATGTATTCCAATTTGCTGGTGTTTGACCTTGTCCTAGTGAGGCTTCCCAGGAAGTAGTAAAGAAGGAGAGAGAGAGAGAGAGAGAGAAAGAACCAAGAACCACTGCTGTGGACAGGGTAGAACAGAAAACTAATAAGTCAAAGGGATTGAGGAGATCATCTCACATAAGGAGAGAGTGGGGAGTCACAGCGGCTCGAGTGGGTGTGTGTACGTGACAACGAGTCTAAGTGTTGGAGCCGCATCCCCTAAACGTGTGACGTTGAGCCCCTCTCCAAGAGCCAGAAGTGCCCAGTGTGATCTCCTGGTAAAGTATAAACACTCTACCGAGTTGTGGGTTGGGTTGTCCGTAAAGAAGGATCAACGACGACAACACCACCAACCACACTTTAATAAGAGTCAGTCTTCCTAGCTATTATTTTACCATCGCGCACAAAACAATGTTTAATAGCAGGGGATCTTTTGCAGATTCCACGTAGTTTAAATAAGAGATTTTGTCTGAATCTGGTAAGACATTCCTTCACATAAACATTGGATTTCCTAGCGACTGCAGCAGTGATAAGGTCTGACTTGCGGGAGCAGCTATCTAATTTCACACGAATCTTCCTGCTATTTGTACCAGATGATTTCGTACCCACTTTATGAGCTGACTTGATGTAGTTTAGTTTGTAGTTTAGTTCATTTATTATGCACCCCATACCAATCTTGTGGGCGGTAGTGGAAAGGGTTACAGAGGCACATAATGGGCTCAGGGACTGAACCCCACAATTCATTTAGCTAAGCAAGTTACAATCTTGTTACAAAATTTCAATATAAGTTACAAAATTCAATATAAGTCGTCACATCAACAATCGACCTCAAGTACAGATTCTAAATTAAGCAACTGACATATGTGGACAATTGCTTCGATTAAATAATTCAACTTAGTACGCAATTCCTGGATCACGATGGCAGTACAGTCTTCTCTGTCAGTTTCATGGGGAAAATCATGTGATGAGATGATGACAGAATCAAGGAGCTTAAGTTGGTCTGATTCGTCTTGGGTTGCAGTGTGTTGCTGTTGTTGGGAGTTAAAATGGTTCTCTAACTTTTGTAACATCTCTTCTTGCTTCTTAGAGGTTTCTGCTGATTTAGAGTTAGTAACCGAGATCTGAAGAGAGCTTAATTCCTGTTCGAGGTGGTCGACTCTGACAGACAGATCTTGGTTAATCTTGTGCATGGCCAAGGCATCACTCTGTAGCTTCATTATCAGGTCCGACTGCTCTCGGATTATAGACTTTTGGTCATCATGTATCTGAGTCAATAATTTGAGCCATGGATTATCAGCGAGACGCTTAAAGTCAGAACATGGGGAGGGAGCTCGTTTAAGTTGCTCCATATGGTTACATAACTGTTGCATGGCTCGAGTCAGTGACGACGCTTCACTCAGCTGGGAAGGTTTGTTATTGCAGCCCGTCCTCCAAACAAAGATCCAAAAGTGATTCCATGCACCCGCCAAACCCCCTGTTTATGAATGAAAAGCGGTTTACACACGACTCACAACTGCTGACGTTCGAACATATCCGGAACAAGTGTTTCACTGACGAATTTTGTTCGAACCACAACGCTGTAAATGGTTCACCCACGTACTACAAATACAAATAATCACCAACAGAACCTAAACACCTAACCTAACCTAACCTATGCCTATTTATACACAATATGTTAATATATTATAATATTAATTTATACTTGAGAAAATTCCCGTTTTGAATGAACAGCATGTTAAAATATATGAATGCGTCTGTGGGGTTGACCGCTGAATGTAATGGACTTGAGTCGAGGACGGGTTGGTTATTGTTGACGCAGGGAGGGTCGGTACACCCCCCCCCCCGGGCAGCCACTAAGGGGGAGACAGCCGCGTTATTCCTGTTGCTAACTTGGCTGGTTGATAGAGAGATGAGAGCAGAGTTAGGTACATAATATCTGATTTTGGAGAGTATACCAACTGTTTTAGAAACTTTCTTAGTTATGTGTTGTATGTGAGTACTGAAGTTGATTATCTTGTCTAGGAATCTTTGTCCTTTGAAGAAATTCCTCTTGTCCTAGGAATCTTTGAATCTTTGTCTAGGAACCAGTCCATCTTTGGCTAACTGCCAACAAACTCACCCTTAACATTGACAAAACTTTCTATATTCTGTTTGGCAATAAATCCTCTAATCAAATAAATCTCAAAATAAACAATACCCAAATTTGTAACAAATTAGATGGCAAATTCCTTGGCATTCTCATTGACCACAAGCTGAATTTCCAGGGACACATTCTAAATATATAAAAAAAAAAGTTTCAAAAACTGTTGGCATTCTTTCTAAGATCAGATATTATGTAGCCCGCTCTACCCTGGTGACTCTCTATTACTCCCTTATCTATCCATATCTCAACTATGGTATTTGTGCTTGGGGTTCTACTACCCAAAATCATTTACGTCCTCTAATTACTCAACACAAAGCTGCTATTAGGACAATATCCAACTCTGGTCCCAGACATCACTCCGTATAGGCCCTACTCAAATCTCTGAATATGTTAGATATTAAGTCACTGCACATTCTCTCATGTGTATTATACATATATAAAACGCTGAACTGTAATGCCAATCCTGACCTCAAAAGCTTCATAGAAGGTTGTAACAGAACCCATGAGCACCACACCAGAAATAAATACAGTTTTGATATTCCTAGAGTACGACTTAATCAAACTAGAAATGCTCTACAAATCAAGGGACCCAGAATGTGGAATGACCTTCCCAACCATGTTAAAAACTGTACCCCTCTCAACCAGTTTAAGATAAAAACGAAGCTATACCTAATAAATTCCCTGTAACCTACCTTACCCTTCTATTGTCAACCAATGTCTGCTTTTTTAAATGGCGCTGTTTGCCAACAGAATTGTATTTGTGCTGCTTTTTCAGCCATGTTCCCCCCTTTTTTATCTCTTTTTTTTATTTATTCTCAACTCATTTTATTCTTTATGCTCAATTAGTATTAAGCTTTAGTCATTTAAGTTTATCATGCCCGAAACGCTTTGCGTAATAGTGGTTTTAGGCATTGTATGTACTAGCCCTATCTATAAATCCATCACTCTTTGTAAAATCTCTTGTATGTATGTACCTTACCTAAATAAACATTTGATTTGAATAGGCCAAGAAACTTTCCATCATTTTTATTGCTAATGTTAACATTGTCTATCTGAAGCTGAATTGCATTTGTAGATTTGCTTCCAAATAAGATGTAGTAGGTCTTTTCAATGTTAAGTGTTAGTTTGTTGGTTGACATCCATAAGTGGACTTTTTTTTAGTTCATTATTAACAACACCATTTAGTGTATGTGGGTTGGGGTTGGAGTAGATGAGGGTAGTATCATCAGCAAACAAAATAGGTTTCAGAATGTTAGAGACATTAGGCAGATCATTAATGTATATAAGAAATAGAAGAGGCCCCAAAATGCTGCCCTGTGGCACTCCAACGGTTATTGGTAGAGTGGGAGAGGTTATATATTGATGGCTACACATTGGTGTCTATCACTAAGATAGGATTGGATATAGTCCAGTGCATGGCCTCGGATTCCATAATGATGGAGTTTACGTAAGAAGTAATTGTGATTAATAGTATCAAAGGCCTTTCTCAGGTCAATGAAGAGTCCAATCGGAAACTAATTTTTGTCAAGGGCCGAGTAAATTATATCAAGGAGACTAACAATTGCATCGTTGGTACTCTTTTGGGAGCGAAAGCCAAACTGACAGGGGCTAAGAATGTCGAATTTTACGAGGTAGGAGTAAAGCTGTTTGTAGATAATTTTTTCAAATATTTTTGATAGTATGGGTAGGTTCGATATTGGTCTGTAATTGTTTATGTCTGCCGGATTACCTCCTTTATAAACTGGCGTTACTCTTGCTTTTTTAAGGATATCAGGGAAGGTATGACACTCAAGGGATTTGTTGAACAGCAGAGCTATAGGTGGTGCAAGGGCATGGGAGGCGCTCTTGTATATAATGGATGGGATTTCACTGATGTTCCCAGCTTTGGTTTTTAGTGAGTGTATGATAGACAACATCTGTCGGGCTGTCTAGCATTCTGTCTAACAGCTGTCTGTAATATGTATAGTATTTTTTATTTTATTTTATTTTATTTATATATATACAAGAAGGTACATTGGGTTTGAGAGAATACATTGGATAGTACAGTATTTACATTCTTGTAAAGCCACTAGTACGCGCAGCGTTTCGGGCAGGTCCTTAATCTAGCAGATAATTTTAAGTAGGTAATTTCAATCAGAATTGATAAATGAAAGATACATTACAAGAGAAAAATGAGATGAGAGAGATAAGTAAGTATATTAAAGCACATTGTTATATTAAAGCTCTGATTGATTACATTGACAGCTTGATTAGTAATTTAAACAAGATTAATAGACACCATACAGCAGATTGACAGCACATATAAGACAGCAATGATCACAATGGTAAAGATGTTCAGAATGGGTACATAAAGATTGGGAGACTGGGTAGCAAAAGATACAGATAAACAAGATTTACAAACACCATACAGCAGATTGGCAGCACATATACGAAAACAGCAATGATCTCAATGGTAAAGATGTTCAAATTGGGAACATAAAGGTTGGGAGATTGGGTAGCAATAGATACAGTGCAATTTTAAGGCAAAAAGAGAAAAACTATGAAGATGAAATTAGGTACTTTTTAGTATTGATTTTGAATGATGTAAAAGTTGGACAGCTTTTCAATTCAGTAGGGAGTGAGTTCCATAAACTGGGTCCCTTTATTTGCATAGAGTGTTTACACAAATTAAGTTTAACTCTGGGGATATCGAAGAGATATTTATTTCTAGTGTGGTGATAATGGGTCCTATTACATCTGTCCAGGAAGAGTTTCAGACAAGGATTTGCATTTAAGAACAGGGTTTTGTAAATGTAGTTGACACAAGAGAATTTGTGGAGTGAGATTATGTTTAACATATTTAGGGAGTTAAACAAGGGGGCTGTGTGTTGTCTGAAAGCAGAATTTGATATTATTCTGATAGCAGATTTTTGCTGGGTGATGATGGACTTGAGGTGGTTTGCAGTGGTTGAACCCCATGCACAGATACCATAGTTGAGATAGGGATAGATTAGTGCATAATATAGAGAGATGAGAGCAGAGTTAGGAACATAATATCTGATTTTGGAGAGTATACCAACTGTTTTAGAGACTTTCTTAGTTATGTGTTGTATGTGGGTACTGAAGTTGAGTCTCTTGTCTAGGAATATGCCAAGAAACTTTCAATCATTTTTATTGCTAATGTTTACATTGTCAATCTGAAGCTGAATTGCATTTGTAGATTTGCTTCCAAATAGGATGTAGTAGGTCTTTTCTATGTTAAGTGTTAGTTTGTTGGTTGACATCCATAAGTGGACTTTTTTTAGTTCATTATTAACAACACCATTTAGTGTATGTGGGTTGGGGTTGGAGTAAATGAGGGTAGTATCATCAGCAAACAAAATAGGTTTCAGAATGTTAGAGACATTAGGCAGATCATTAATGTATATAAGAAACAGTAGGGGTCCCAAGATGCTGCCCTGAGGCACTCCAACGGTTATTGGTAGAATGGGAGAGATTATATTATTGATGGCTACACATTGGTGTCTATCACTAAGATAGGATTGGATATAGTCCAGTGCATGGCCTCGGATTCCATAATGATGGAGTTTACATAAGAGGTAATCGTGATTAACAGTATCAAAGGCCTTTCTCAGGTCAATGAAGAGTCCAATTGGAAACTCATTTTTGTCAAGGGCAGAGTAAATTATATCAAGGAGACTAATAATTGCATCGTTGGTACTCTTTTTGAGAGCGGAAGCCAAACTGACAGGGGCTAAGAATGTCGAATTTTACGAGATAGGAGTAGAGCTGTTTGTAGATAATTTTTTCAAATATTTTTGATAGTATGGGTAGGTTCGATATTGGTCTGTAGTTGTTTATGTCTGACGGATTACCTCCTTTATGAACTGGCGTTACTCTTGCTTTTTTAAGGATATCAGGGAAGGTATGACACTCAAGGGATTTGTTGAACAGCAGAGCTATAGGTGGTGCAAGGGCATGGGAGGCGCTCTTGTATACAATGGATGGGATTTCACTGATGTTCCCAGCTTTGGTTTTTAGTGAGTGTATGGTGGACACAACATCTGACGGGCTGACTGGTGAGAGGAGAAGAGAGTTTGGATAGCTGCCTGAGAGATATGTGTTGATATGTGACTGAGTCTGTGGGATTTTACTTGCAAGGTTAGCACCAATCGATGAAAAGAAGCTATTAAATTCATTCGCAATTTCTAAGTCAGATGACAGTGTAAGGCCATCCTTAGAGAGTGTTATCTGGTTGTGGGAGTGTTGTTTAGTTCCCAGGATGTTAGAGATGGTATTCCATGATCTTTTCATGTTGCCTTTTGCTTCTTTGAATCTAGTCTCATAATATGAAAGTTTTGCTTTTCTTATGATACTGGTAAGCACTGATGAGTACCTTTTAACTACTTCCTTTGTAACTAGGCCACTCCTAAATTTCTTTTCGTATTCATGTTTTTTGTTGATTGATTTAATTATGCCACTTGTGAGCCACGGGTTATTTTTTCTTTTATCAGTTACTTGTTTGGTAAGGAGGGGACAGTGAGTGTTGTAGAGGCTTAGAGTTTTGGAGAGTAAGAGGTTAGTTGATGAGTTTATATCCTGTGAATTATTAAATTCAGATTCCCAGTTAATATTGTGAAGTGCATTAGAGAGATTGCCTAAAGCTGATTCACTATGTAGCCTGAATGAAAGTTTAAAATCTCCCATGATTGTCTAGATCTGGGAGCAATGTTACATCGAGTTTCTGGCTTCTGGCATATACGTTGAGGAATGAGAAGTGGCTTGCTGCAGTTTGTACATGAAAATGATGGTACTGTGTGTGTACATTGTGTGACGTGCTCACAAGAATGTGCGGTAAATCACTTCTGATGTATGTTAGTAGGCCTGTGGCGTTACTGTTAGTATAGGATGCATACCCTCTGATCTTTGGTGGGGTTGTTTATCATGTTGGACGTGTAGGGCTCCTCTATAGCAATTATATCTATGTAGTTGACATAAAATCCACGAATATTCCATTGAAGAATAGACATCGGCAAAAAGAGAAAGGACAGCAACAGAGAACAATGAAGAAACAAAGGTAAAGAATATTGTTGTTGTTTTAGATTTAGCTACTGAGAACGAAGTGTCCGTGTAGCACGGGCTATAGTGAGCCCATAATTGAGTTCGGTTATTCGCGATAACCTTGTTACTCTGATAAAGCTAAAGAAGAACATAGCATATTAAATAAGCTCAGGATCAGGTCAGCAAAATCAGGGTTAGGAGTCGAGGGTAAACTTAGTAAGGATGGAGTGAAGGGAGCGGGAGGACAGACCAGAGGTGGACGGACAGGGTCCAGAGGAGGAAAAGGAGACAACTTAGAGGGGCGGTCAAGGACAGCAGGAGGGGAAAGAGGGGGGGGGGGGAGGCAGACACCGGGGAGTGCACCTCAGCAAGGGCAGCAACCGAGAGGGAATCGGGGGCTAAAATAAAACTCCATAACAGGGACAGGGAGCCCGACCACCTAAATGGGAGGGGACTTAGCGATAGTCAGAGACGGGGGGGGGGGGGGGGGCGAGGAGGAAAGTGAGGACTTCTTACCCGCCAGGTAGGGGGAAGGAAAGGAGCTATTCTTACGTGTCTGGCTCAACGAGACAGGTGGTTCAGCAACAACGTACTGGGTTACAGACTCAATTGTCTCAACAGGTGAAGAAGAATGGGAGCGAACAACATGAAGATTGCTGGGAGGATGATGGACAACAGTCTGGACAGACAGGCAGGCTTGCCCAAACTTCCAGTACTTATTACAGAGTCTAGGAGAGGGAATGTACTCTTAAACGGAGCACCTGGCACCAGCAAGAATTATAGAGGGCGGAAGGATCCTACTATCAAAGGTGATTTTCACAACCCGAAGGGGTTGATGACGACGACCACGAGGGGGTCGAGTGAACGTGTCCACCTGGAGATCAGGATGGCCTAACTTGGGCTTCCAGGATATATTTAATATCTTCATGACAGTCTTTTAGGTCCCTAACACCAGTTGCAACATGGTGCAGGAGAACAGTGCCAACAGTGGTATTTAACCGACCATTTTTGGAGACCCGAACAGGGGTCTCCCCAATGCAGGACAATGCGACTAAGCAGGTAGCTGCATCCTGAGAAGGAGCAGCGATGACACGCGTGCTGAGATAGTTGGGGTAAAAAGTAACAGAGGCATCTACCGAATGAACAAGGTGTTTATGGAGGGAAAAATATCAGGTTTAGAATCTAGATGGTTGAGATCAAAATATTTAGCCCCACATACCAGGACCAAACAAGGCATGGTATGTATTAGTATGGGAAGGAATCGTGCGAGTGCGGCCGTGGCGGGGACGGTGGTGAGAACCTCCAGAGAGAGAGGGATTAAAAGGCGCAGTAGTCACAATGAAAGACGGAGCCGCGTCAGGGGACGAGGTGGTCACCAGTGAGGGCTTGGGGCTCGACCCTACCACAGAGGAGGGAGGGGAGCAGAGAGGGGGGAGGGGGAGCAGTATGGTCTGGGCACAATGTAACGGGGGGGGGGGGGGGGGGGCTACACAGCCCGGTCTTCCATCACAGCCCGACTCGGTGGCCTGGTCATCCACCCTATGAGCCTGGGTAAGAGCGGTCATGTTAATATCCATATGTGATGTATTTTAAAAAGGTCTTGGGCCTGCAACCAAGGAAAACCCACCTACCAGGGCAGCCAGGGAGGCTGAACGCGTGCTAGTGCAGGAATAAGGCGTCGTCCCCAACGGTGCTCCCCCTTTTTTAACAAGGGAGTCCTACTGCTTCGTCCATTCTCCTACCCTGGTGCAAAGACCTCATTCTCCCTCTTGCCCCAGCCTGGACACCCAGCCATCCACTGAGGGCAGCCCCTCACGGGCGACCCCTCCAGCGGGCGGTCCAGTGACTCTCAAGGACCCTACATTTGTGTTTTTTCGCATGTGCAACACCCAAAGAGAGGCAGGAGAGGGGGCAAAAGCAACCCTCACCGGTCCCAGAGAGGTGTACAAGAGCCCCTCCACCCTCCCCCCCCTCACCACGACACGGAAAGACAATGGAGGAGAGATGTTCTTCAAAGAGTTAGTTTAGTTAATTTATTATGTACCCCATACCCATCTTGTGGGCGGTAGTGGAAAGGGTTACAGAGGCACATAATGGGCTCAGGGACTGAACCCCACAATTCATTTAGCTAAGCAAGTTACAATCTTGATGAACTAGTTACAAAATTCAGTATAAGTCGTCACATCATAAATGGGTTTGAGATCGACTACAAGTACAGTTTCAAATTAAGCAACTGACATGTGTGGAAAGCTAGTGTCAAAGTAAATATGTTTGTCCTGCACACCGCCCCCCATCCAGTGGGCAGCGGTGGATAGGTTACAATCACTCAGTTACTACCTACAGTTAGCAAACTGGGGATATTTGGCTAAAATTTCTGGTAATAGATCATTTTGAATGAAATATTTACACATCGCTGGAACATTGGTTATAGAATTGTCTCTGAATTCACGTATCTTTTCGCACTCCATCACATAGTGACGGAGGGTGTGCGAATAATTTTGTTGACACAGTTTACATTTGGTCAGGTTTACTTCGGCAGGTAATTTGAATTCCCAGAGATACTTGTAACCGAGTCTAAACCGAGCAGTAGTAATATCTAGAAGTCTGCTAATTTTATTGGATGAACCATAGATGTGTGGCTCCTCTTGCATTTTAGTATGATGATAGATGGAATTACTGGTGTCAATTTCACTTTCCCTCAGATCTACAAGATTTTGTTGAAGTTCTCGGTGTACTACTGCTCTCAGATTGCTCATTGACACTCCAAGGTTACACTCAACGTCTCCTTTATAGGCAGATTCTTGGCTAACTTATCAGCTCTATCATGCATTCGGAGGCCAACATGAGATGGTGTCCACATGAAATGAACTCTGTTACCATCATTATTAATTTTGTTGTATTTGTGTTTAGCTTCGGACACAAACATGTTACAGTTATGTCTTAAAGAATTGAGAGGATTTAAGGATGATAAAGAATCAATGTATCAGATTTGGAGACTTGTACACATTTCAGTGCAAGGATCAAGGCAAATAGTTCGGTCTGAAGGGTAGAGGTTCAGTTGTTTATACGGACTCCCCACTTAAAGTACAAGCCATCGCCCATTGTCAGAACAACTGCACTTCCAGCTGCACCCGTGGTGCGGTGTAGGGAACCATCATGTTGGGAACCATCAGTATATATGATTTGAGAGAGAGCATTAATATGGCTCAAGTAAGTAAGTAATTATCAAAAGAAGGCACCAAACTGGGAAGGCTATGTAGCACCATCAAATGTGCGGGATAATCAGAGGGCGCTAAATATCACCAAGGATGCCAATACGAGAACAGAAACGCATAAGGCAAACGATATCAAAAGTATCCGAGTCACCAAGAATACTATCGAGAGACAAGCGACCATGGGGGACGGTCGGAAAACAAGACACACGCTCGTCCCAGAAGTCAGGACATTCAACAAGGATATGCACGACCGTAAGAGGGACAATGCAATTAGGACAATAAGGAGCAGGGCAGCGCTCCATCAAGTGACCATGAGTTAAGCGAATATGGCCAATACGCAACCTCACCAGGGCCGTTTCCCATCGCCAGTTACGGTGGTAGGAGGACGGCCACGAGGATACACAACTTTTAAGAGAACGTAGTTTGTTACCAGTAACAGACGACCAACAAGCCTGCCAACGGGTAAAGATGGAGAAATGAATAACCGGGTAAAAGCTGGAATAAGAAATACCGTTACGAGAGATGGGACAAGAGTGGACAGCTTCCTTGGCGGCAGCATCTGCACACTCATTTAAAGAGACAGTAATATGACTGGGAACTCAACAAAACTGAACCGACTTAAATTTACTGTGAACAAGAAACAACCAATGCTGGATCTCGACAACCACTGGATGAACCGAATTAAAGGACCCGAGAGTCATGAGGGCACTACGAGAGTCAACAACAACTACAAAGGAAGATTGACAACGAGAAAGCAGGAGACGAATACCATAGAGAATAGCATAAAGCTCCGCTGTAAAGATGCTAGTCTCCGGAGGTAAGCGACACATATAAGTGTGATCAGGAAAAACGACAGAGTAGCCAACACCGTCCGCAGACTTAGACCCATCGGTAAAGACGGAAACGGAGTGGGAGTGAGAAGAAAAGTGCTCAAGGAAAAGGCGTTTTAGAACCATAGGAGGGGGGGTAAAAGCTTTAGTAATGTGGGTCAAGGATGTACAAAACTGCGGAAGGGGGACCCTCCACAGGGGACAAAGAAGGAACAACACGAGGAGAAATATTAGAAATACGAACGGAAAGAGAATCCTGTAAGCGAGATAACCGAACAGAAAGTGGGAGGTGGTGAAGAGGAACAGGAACAGCAGGAGGGGTAAAAGTTAAAGCACGACAGAGGCGAGAGGAAGGATGTTGCAACGACCGCGCAAGATAGCGAAGACAGTAGTGATCATCCTGGAGAGATAGGAAGCCAGTGTCAACATATAGGCTGAGGACGGGAGTCGAACGAAAAACACCAGAACTGAGGCGCAACCCAGTATGGTGCAAAGCATCAAGACGGTGAAGAGTATAGAAGGAGAAGCAGACGAGTAAGCAGGGCAACCATAATCGAGCTTAGAAAGGACGTGAGAGGAATGTAAAGCAAGGAGAGTGCGCCTATCCGCTCCCCAAGAAGTATGGGACAATACCCGAAGGAGGGTAAGGGCCTTAGAGCACTCAACACGGAGGCAAGAGATATGGGGAGACCAAGACAAACGAGTGTCAAAGAATAACCCCAAAAGCTTCGCGGAATCTTTGTACTCAAGGGGATGACCATAAAGTGACAAAGAGGGACGAAGAACGACCCGTTTCCGAGTAAAAGCCATGGCACAAGTCTTAGAAGTAGAGAACTTGAAGCCATGATCGGTGGCCCAAGACGACACGGCATCAATTGCAAGTTGAAACCGGCGTTGAAGGAGAGGCGAATCATCACCCTGACAGCAAAGGGTAAGATCATCGACGTAGAGAGCGGAGAAGACGCCTGAAAGAAGAGAAGAAAGAAGACAATTGAGGGCAACCAGAAAAAGAGTAGTGCTCAGAACACTACCCTGGGGCACACCTTCGTATTGCTGAAAAGAGGCAGAGAGAGTGGTACCAAGCCTCACCCGAAAGGAACGACGAGAGAGGAAGCTGCGGAGAAAGAGAGGGAGATGACCACGAAGGCCAAAAGAATGAAGTTGAGATAGGATATGATATCGCCAAGTGGTGTCGTAAGCCTTTTCCAGGTCAAAAAGGACGGCAACAACGGAGGTCTTCGCAGCAAAAGCAGTAGGAATATAGACCTCCAAGTTCACCAGGACATCTGTCGTGGCGCGGCACTTGCGGAAACCAAATTGAGAAGGGGAGAGGAGGTGATGGTGTTCCAGGAACCACATCAGACGAACGTTAACCATACGTTCAAAGAGTTTGCAGACACAACTTGTGAGAGCAATAGGGCGAAAGTCCTTAGGGGAAGTACCCAGAGACCTCGGTTTGCGAACAGGGAGGACAATGGCATCGAGCCAGTCCACAGGGACTGACGATGACTCCCAGATCCGATTATACAGACTCAGTAAATACTGAGACGTGCACGGAGGGAGATGGCGAAGCATCTCATAATGAATACCATCGGAGCCTGCCGCCGTAGAACCGCAGAGGGCCAGGGCAGAACGAAGTTCAGAGAGAGAGAAGGGATCATTATAGGGAAGCTGAAGATGAGTGCAGAAATCTAAAGGAGGAGACTCAAGGACAGGTTTACGAAGAAGGAAAGATTGGGGAAGATGAAGACCAGAGCTAACAGAAGAAAAGTGGGAACCCAGCTCGGAAGCGACCTGCAACGGGTCCGCCACAAGAGTATCATGGAGGTGGAGGACCGGTGAAACATCGGGAACGAACTTACCCGCTATCTTGCGGATAAGCTTCCAGATCTGGGGCAGAGGAGTTTCGGACGTAATTGTTGAGACATAAGATGCCCAACATTCACGTTTAGCCGTATGGATGGCCCTACAGGCCACCGCACTCGCTTTCCGAAAGAAAAGAAAGGAATCGGCCGTCTGCCGACGGCGGTGCCTCTTCCAAGCTGCACGCTTACAACGGACAGCCCGAGCACAGTCCGCATTCCACCAGGGAACGCACTTCCGTGGACCCCGAGAGGAAGAGCGAGGAATAGAGCGGAGGGCAGTGTCGAAGACAGTGTCATGAAAAAGGAGGAGAGCGCGAGGGAGAGGCAGAACGGAGAGGTCAGAGGGTAAATACTGAGTAAATACAGCACTGAGGGTAAATAGGTTCCAGTCCGCTTTAGCAAACCGCCACCTAGGAAAAGAGAGTGAAGGGCGAAACGAGAAAAAGGAAACAAGGATAGGGAAATGATCACTGCCATGGAGGTCATCAAGAACCTGCCACGTGAAATCTGAGTAAAGAGAAGAAGAGCAGAGAGAAAGATCAAGACAAGAAAGGGTGCGAGTCCGAGAGTCCAAATGAGTGGGCTCACCAGAATTCAGAAGAGACAGGGAAGAAGAGAGGAGAAACGGCTCAAGAAGGCGACCCCGGGTATTCGTCAGAACATCACCCCAAAGAGAATGACGACAATTGAAGTCACCCAGCAGGAGCATAGGCTCCGGCAAGGAGTCCAGGAGGTGTTTCAAATCAGGAAGAGAAAGCGGGACACTAGGGGGAGATAAATGGAACAAACTGTGTACCATTTCCCCACAAAGATACGAGCAGCAGAACAATGGAGAGGCAAAGGAAAAAGTAAAGGAACAAAGGGAACATCAGTGCGAATTGAGAGAGCAGAAGAATTAGGAGCCCCAGCAACAGCTGTGGGAGGGGGGTGGGGGAGAGAAAGGAATAGCCACGAAAACGACCAGGACGAGTGTAACACGGGGTGGGTTCCTCTCTACTTATCTTTCCTTCTTTGCCCTCTCTACCCGTATTCTTACTTTTTATTCTCTACCAGGGACTCCAAAATTTTTACCAAAGCCAACTCCACGCCACGTGTCGGAAAATCCGACACCATTTAATAATAATATCATACAGACAGATAAGAGCTGTGTTGTATAAACAAGTTACCCATAGAAAACGTAACTTGTAGTGGAATTACCATCTAAAGAAAACGGGATATCATCACCACATACTATTATAATTCACCAGCTATTCTGCTGGGAATTGTTCTTAAATACATTAGTCTTTGGACTTTACCATCATAAAAACATCTTATATAAATTAACTTAATTATCAATATTAAAGTAGAGTAAATGTGACCCTTCTATCACTTTCTGACATGTGGACAAAGTAGGCCAGGCGTCAGGGAGGAAGGGGCCAGCCATTGTTTATTGAGACCAGAGGCTCACACGGGAGCAAATTCGGCTCCTGTTAAATTTACTTGGACGTAGTGTTATGGAACCCAAAGGTGTAACATTGTCAACACGCTGTCTACAAATACAAGTTAAGTGTCTATCCGAAACCCGTTTATCATTCATTTATGGCCATTAATGTCAGGATATAGGGTTAGCCGGTTAGAACGCGAAATCGCCTCAAACTAAAGGTAATTAAGCCAGGTCTTTCATGTTCCATGTACTGTATACAGTTTTCTCTGAAATACTTGTCATATATAGGTTTCTGGCTTCACAGCTAGCGCACTTTTGACAGGTCAAGACGAGGATGCAAGATTATGTGCACCAGTTACTGGGTGATGGAAGCTACCTCAAAGAGGATAATTTGGTGTCTACACCCTAGTTATACCTGGTGGACTAACCTGCTGTACTATAAGATAAGGAACCTCATCAATGTATGTAGCTATTACTGTAGTTTGATTGGCTGCATATATATTAATATAATAACCCCCCCTAATGTGTAGAGGATCGATTTGTGAGATTATGAGATTATTGCAGAAATACAGTCCACTTATCATTATACAAATTGCTATCGAAGTATATAAATTAACGTAATTATAAATTCATATAAATTAAATAAATATAAATCTCACAGGTCGGTTCCCACATTATTTGGTCATCTTCGAACCGGATGACGGATTATTTGATCCTTTGAACCCACATTTGGTCATCTTAGTACCGGATGAACCAGTTATCCAGTGGATTCATTAAATACTAGTGCAGTGTTATTTAAACAAAGCCAGCAGTCAAGACGGCAGCGTAGCCTCGAGGGAGCTCAGGAGCCTCCCTCAGCCCAGTTCTGCCCCATCAGCGGTTTCATGCACACCCACAGATATTTGGTGGCGTGTTATTTCGTGAAATGACAGCGCTAATATAGAAACCAGCCAAATTAGTGACTGTGTCTTCGCGAGATTGTTCACGGATTTCGTGGTGTTACATTTCGCGAGAGATTATCTACGAATTTGTGGAGTTTATTTCGCGAGGTCACTAATAATATTTAATACTTCTAGATAATATTAGAAGTTTCATAGAGGCTAATTAAGAGGCTATTATCAATAATTGTGTATATTATTTCTCCAAATAGAGAATTATTTAATATATATTGCACTAGTGATCACAGTATAATATTTACTAATTGCCAACCCACAACAGGGTAGGATATTACCATTGACTAGTTGAACTATTATTGTTCATCCTAGTCCCATTATTACCATAGTCAGTTGTACTATATTCAACCTAACACCATTAATGAATGGTCCAGAACCTATTTTGGGTGTAATTTTATCAACTCGAGTTGAGTTGTATATATAATAATTTACTTATGATCATTACACCTTTGAGTGATTAATTAGTGTCTCTACCATCCTAGGGTGATATAGAAGAGCTAACCTAAAGGTACTTCCAGTGACACTGGTTTATCACTCAAATCATTAGTGTGTATGATTGTATATATATAATGTGTATTAATTTTAAGTGCTAACCTCTAGTAGAGGTAGGATTATTGCCTAGTGAGTGCAGAATTTAACCCTAGGCTACCATTAGTGCTTGTTCAGTATTATGAGCAGCCCAAGTACAAGCCCCACAAGGCTTTACCAACGAGCCAGTATGGATAATGCAGGGAGAATGAAAAGAACCCTTGCAGGTCTTAAAGGCCACTTAACAAGACAGATCAAGAAATGTGAAGATTTGTCACAACAATCTCAAGTTGATTATGCTGACCTGGAAAGCTATTATCAAGCAGCTGCAGGTAAATTTGAGCAAATCAAATGCCAAATAGCAACATATGTGGCTGAACTTGCCAACACTAATTTATCAGAAACAGAAATAGACGACATTATGGTTGATCTTGCGAATTATGAAGATCACACTCAGGCCACGTTACAGCCTTATGTCAAATTAATTGCCCAGAACAAGGCAACAGCAACAACAACAACAGTTGCATCTAATACGAGTCAAGCAGAAGCTCGACTCCCTCCAATTAATTTACCCACTTTCTCAGGAAAAGATGAGGAAGATTGGGACGAATTTTGGGACAAATTCGTTGACCTTGTAGACTCAAAACAATCTTTACCAAAGAGTAGTAAATTCTCTTATTTGCAAGGTCAATTATCAGGTGAGGCTAAAACAGTAGTATCCCATCTGAGATTAACTAATGACGGCTATGATCTGGCAGTAAAACTCCTCAAGGATAATTATGCTGATCCAGAAGTAAGAACATCACATTTAGTTCATGAGCTGTTGCATTTACCCCCACCGGAGGCTTCAGCTGATTCACTCCAAGTCTTCAAGCTGGAGATAGAATCATTGATCAATGCCCTCAGCCTGACAGCTGATACAAACGGGGCTGAGTGGGTCTTGAAAATAATTGTCCAGGAGAAAATACCTAGGGACATATTGAGACAAATGAGTGCTCATTACAATAAAAGCATCTTATCCATGAATGAAATATCTGAAGGTTTAAAGTCAGTAGTTCATCAATTACGAACACATGACAAATTAAAACCACCAAGTAAACCCTCAGAAACCAATAATAGTAAACCACAGAGTACCAAAGGTACTCCAAATCAATCTAGACAATATAATTCAACACCAAAGTGGAACAGTGGCAGTGTGGGCGTATATGCAGTGGGACCCTCCAAGCCTATAGTTACTGTGTCACCCAAGAACGTGACACCAAAGGGTACTGGAAACTATGGAACATGTTTGTTCTGCAATGAGAAACATTCAGTGTACCACTGCTCTAATTTTCCTGATAGTGACGCCCGTGTTGAGCGACTCAAAGATTTGCAACATTGCACGAGGTGCCTCAGGAAACATAACATCAAGGATTGTGATACCCAATTACACCCTTGTAATAGGTGTAACAAAGGTCAGCACCATGCAGCATTGTGCAGAGACACCAAAACAACGTCTCCAAACCCCAAGGTGGAAGATAGCATTCCCACCACAGTACAGTACTGCAAGGTGCAACAAACAAAGAGTGTCCAATCAGCAAAGTCTAAAGGTAATACGACTTTGCCTACTGCCCAAATTACCATCCTGAATAAGAGGGCCAAGGTCCATACCCGAGGGTTGTTTGACCAAGGATCCCAGAGAACATATATCACTAAAAAGCTGGCAGATGAATTACAATTAAGGCCTGTAGCCCAGATGTCATTCAACATCTCAGGGTTTGTAACAGATGCAGGACCTCAAGTCTACCAGGTGGTACAACCATCAGTACGTTTAGGCAGGTACATCTGTCGAGTACAAGCCATTGTGGTGGACAAAATACCAGTAGACCTACAAGTTCAAGGTCTGAGAGCAACAGCCAAATTCCTGAGAAATGGAGGAATAAAATTGGCAGATAATATTAAGTCTGATCACCTCACTGACTTCGGTCTCCTTGTTGGGACAGACTATTGCCATCGATTCATCGGTAGCCCTACTAAATATCAGGGTATAACCATGTTAAACTCTGCAGGAGGTAAATTACTCTCAGGCCCAGTATCAAGCCTGAGGAGACCTATGCCTGCAGATAAACAATACCAGTAGAAATCTAAATTTGTCAGCTGATTATATTTCTCCAGTAGCATTATACTAAGGAGATTACAGTTGACTATACCAACAGAGGTTGATGTTAGTATCATCATTTAAAGCTGGAGTTGAGTTCATGAGGCCTCAGTGGCAAATCAGTGAACAGTAGCCTAAAACAGCTACAAGTCACTGCGACCAATGTCACTGAACCCACTGCAGTCTCAGAACCATACTTTACTTTAATGATGAGCTATTCAATCTTCTGAATCAATTAACTAAATTAAACCCCAATAAATCTGATGACTGATTTGATACATTTATTATTTAATCAAGATGTATTCCATGGGCCTCAGTGTTTATATATCAGTGACCAGTTACCTGAACAAACTTCAAGTTATATCTAATGTCACTGATCTCACTGCAGTCCCTGAATCATACTTGACTGTAGTACTTGATCACATCCAGTCTTCTGGGTTAAATAATATGTAATAAGGCTTGAATATTAGCCTTTCAAGAGTTGACAGGGAAATGAAATCGCATTAGACTTCTAACCCCTGCAACTCTAGTACGGGACATCCGTCCTGTACGAACAGACGCACAAATGTGTGCTTACTAACTACTAACATCAAATTAATCTAATAATTCGAAGGAGGAGTATCGGTGTTCGTCTGTTCTAAATAGGACTTCGACCCGTGAGCAGCCCCCTGGGGAATTATGTCGGAAAATCCGACACCATTTAATAATAATATCATACAGACAGATAAGAGCTGTGTTGTATAAACAAGTTACCCATAGAAAACGTAACTTGTAGTGGAATTACCATCTAAAGAAAACGGGATATCATCACCACATACTATTATAATTCACCAGCTATTCTGCTGGGAATTGTTCTTAAATACATTAGTCTTTGGACTTTACCATCATAAAAACATCTTATATAAATTAACTTAATTATCAATATTAAAGTAGAGTAAATGTGACCCTTCTATCACTTTCTGACATGTGGACAAAGTAGGCCAGGCGTCAGGGAGGAAGGGGGCAGCCATTGTTTATTGAGACCAGAGGCTCACACGGGAGCAAATTCGGCTCCTGTTAAATTTACTTGGACGTAGTGTTATGGAACCCAAAGGTGTAACATTGTCAACACGCTGTCTACAAATACAAGTTAAGTGTCTATCCGAAACCCGTTTATCATTCATTTATGGCCATTAATGTCAGGATATAGGGTTAGCCGGTTAGAACGCGAAATCGCCTCAAACTAAAGGTAATTAAGCCAGGTCTTTCATGTTCCATGTACTGTATACAGTTTTCTCTGAAATACTTGTCATATATAGGTTTCTGGCTTCACAGCTAGCGCACTTTTGACAGGTCAAGACGAGGATGCAAGATTATGTGCACCAGTTACTGGGTGATGGAAGCTACCTCAAAGAGGATAATTTGGTGTCTACACCCTAGTTATACCTGGTGGACTAACCTGCTGTACTATAAGATAAGGAACCTCATCAATGTATGTAGCTATTACTGTAGTTTGATTGGCTGCATATATATTAATATAATAACCCCCCCTAATGTGTAGAGGATCGATTTGTGAGATTATGAGATTATTGCAGAAATACAGTCCACTTATCATTATACAAATTGCTATCGAAGTATATAAATTAACGTAATTATAAATTCATATAAATTAAATAAATATAAATCTCACAGGTCGGTTCCCACACCACGTGGTCCTAAGACGATTGACCGACTTAGGATTCTACACCCAGTATGACGTGACCTAGGCTTTGAGCAAAACCCTAGAGTCGCCTCCGCCGCCACCACCAGACCAGTAACACAAGAGCAATGATCGAGGTCTGGATCGATCATGCCAATAAATCACCCTTGGGGCTTGATCCCCACTATAACCGATGACCTTGAGTGTGGAATTAATTACACGGGAATGATGAATTCCGATTCGATGTTAGAATCGGCGCCCAATCCAACTTTACCTCGTGTGGACCACGTGACCAGGACAAGTTCACATAACACATGGAAATAATAAAATGCAAAATATTAACTAATTAATTTATTAAAAGAAAAACTAAAACAAAATCTAAATATGTTCACTCCCTGTCACTTTAACACTCCCTACTTGACCTGAGTGGCAAATGAGAAGACTATCCCTATAATTAACAATAGCAACTATACCTTGGGCGACCAGCTCTAGATGTTGGGCTGGTCCTGGGGTAGAGGTAAGATGGTTGGCCTCTCCCAGTTGATCTTGTCTCCACACTGATCTCTTCCTCGTCTGGTCTACCCCAGACAAGAGCCTTGTATCCTTCCGCCTAGTCAAAGTTCTACCCAGTTACTAGCAAGGTTTAAGTTATAACAATTAACCTCTGTTGTACTTAATTGATCCAGCCTGGTTGAATTATTTTACTGAAATTAAATTACACAAACATCTAACGGCAGAGCTGTTCCCGATCCCCAAAATGGTTAATTGAACTTTGAGAAATAGTAGACATGTCAACCCTGATGACCTATGACCGCCGGTCACTCCGCCTTACAAGTTAGATCTGATTCGTGACGTCACTGATGGTGACTTAAACTCAATAATTAGAATACTCTTGATATTGTACCCAGTACTATTATACAATACAATTTTAATACAAAATGAATAAAGGCTAATTTCTCTAAATTACTGAATACTATAGGATGATTCATTATACGCAGCTATGAACAAGGCGTCGGTTATTTCCACCGCGAATTCCCCTGGGGTCAGGTTCCCAGGTCACCATGCGGGCTCAGCTTCCCATTCTCTTTTGTTGATAAATCACTCTGGATAATTCTTACAACCAGCCTAGTTTGTTACAACCCCCCCCCCCCGCACAAGCACTTAGTAAACCTTGTTAATTTGTTAAAAAATCACGAGGTTTAGTATCCAAACCCAGAATTCAACTCATGCCACAAACAAAAGCTAACCTAACTAATAAAATTTGACAAATAATAGTCCAACATCATAATAAATATGTTCACATTTCATAAATTTCTCAGCTGTCAACTGACAGCAATCCTCCAATATCAGGAAACATACATCCTATCCTTACTGACATAGCTAAATAACATGTCCCTACTCTACCATCAAAGACTAGCTATTAAACTCTCTTGGCTCTTCACTAGCCAAGTCCATGTGTCCTCTAGAGCCGGCCACACCGTGCTCAAACATAAACATTAAAGTTATAACTTCAGACTGAACTTTCAGTCATCCGGGAGCGTACTACGGAACTATCAGGTACACATCCGTGTACTAACCACTCCCCATCAATGTCAACCTTGACATGTTAAGGAACACACCTAATGTTTATTACATGTATCTAAAAATATAAAAAAAAAATTCCTATACTATATCACAGGTTTCAGCTGACTGTACAGCCAAGTGTTCTCACTCACTAGAAGTGTCAATGTTTATATTGGTCCGCCTCTCCTGTGTTCAAACATTCTGCAAAAAATAGCACAACATAATTTTCCATAACCGTTTGTTCTGGGCTGAGACAATTACACAGGGGCTTCGATTTTGATTGCTGACCAATTTATAGAGTAAAATTTTCATATATTATACCAGAATTATTTTAAATCTGTTTTTCAACATTTAAAAAGGATTGTGATTCTAACTCTGTTTTTCAACATTTAAACAAAAGTGTCCAGATATTCTTTACACAGATGTTCAGAGCCACTTTGTTGTTTGTATCAATTGTTCATATTGAGTAATCGAAAAAAAAAATCGATGCTGCTGGATGCTGAATGTAGTCGCTGACGATGACGGTGTCGATCTTGCTTCTCCCCATGTGTAGACATCAATACCTGGTCCTCTTGTACTCCCATCCGGTACTCCTGAATGACGACAGAGTGTAGTAGAGCTGAGTGCCAAGTGACAGCTGTAGAATACTGTTACTTAGGCCATTAATCTTGCTCTCGACAGTCCACACGCCTTCATATCAATCACAGTTCACACGGCAGTCTTGATGTTAAACTTGACGTCGCAGATGACCACAGCAGAGCAGGACTGGATGTACCAACGGTGTCTCTTAGCAGGAGTGGTGTCAGAAGGTCGTAGAGGCGGGTTGCTTGTTTGCAGAACAGGTGAATCTCGTCTTCCATCATTGCTCACGTCATCTCAGGCGTTTCTTGATGTCACCAGGTTACTAGGCCGTAAACACCAACTGTGTATACCCTCGTACCGCCGACTTTAGGCCAAAGAAAACAATTTTGCGACCTTCTATTGGCGAGTCCCGGTACTCTGTAGGGAAATCGTGCCTTCCACCTGTGACCACCTTACTTCTGCTTTCTTGTTACTTCAGATGACGTAATCATTAATCTTCCGGCGAAATTCTTGAGTACTGCTACGTGCTTTCCATTTCTTGACCTCTCCTCCAACACTGCTGGAATGGCTGCAGTCTTGATGACGCAGCAGGTGGGTAGTGGTGATCTCGAGACAGCTACCCCGGCGTTGTATGGCACCTCCGGTGACTGCTATAATGTGGACAGCTCGCTGGCCCTGACAACCTCGTTAGTGACGTGAGGCGTCGGCCGGGTGACTCTTGGACAGTCACTCATCCCCAAGGTAACTGATGTATGGGTTACTGGGTCTGGTGGGGGGAGGGCTTTGTGTAACGTGCCTCCCCCCTCGGTCTTTACAGACAAGGGTTCACGTGTGGCTGGAACAACTGGGTCGGTGTACCAATCAGACCTGGGAACAGACAGACACAACACAGCGGAAGCATAGATATACTCTGGGTTTGGTGGGGGTGGAACCCAAGAGCACGGTAAAAGTTGCTACCTGAGTCAAGTATAGACATAGTACATCTCATTGCCTTTACAGGAAAATCTAATGAATACTAAATTATACTAACCAAGGAAGTTACTTTACTGTACAGCGCGAGATCTCGTCACCATAGGGTGGCGAGACTGCACCTGACTACTGATGAGCGATGACAGAGGATCATCCTCATCTTCTGACTCGTCGGTGAAGCCATGAGTCAGCACTGCTGAGTCAGGAACTAGACCCGCTGAAGGCAGTTCTAATTCCTCTCTAGCATGATAATGTTTCAATTTATTCACATGAATTGTCCTTTCCACCTGGTCTTCGAACACTCCTTTTATAACAAGATTAACCGGGCCCGCCCTTTTAATTACTCTATATGGTCCTCGCCACCTCGGAGCTAGTTTCCTGCTCTGATTGGCGGGCGCAGCCTCATTCACTCTCAATACGAGGCTTTCTTCCGTCAACTCAAGAGGGCGCACTTTCTTGTCATAAAAATGAGCATACCGAGTCCGTGCCTTCTTGGACGCTTCAGCTGCAATATTCCATGCATTTCTCATTTTACCAAGGACCTCTGAAGGATAGTCCTCCCCGTATGCAACATTATGTCTGTTAAGCAGACCTGAGGGGAAATTGCATGAATTACCAGTAAACAAATGAAGTGGTTGGGTGTTAATTGATTGGTGGATGGCAGTATTCAAGGCGAACTGAACATAGGGTAGGTGTTCATCCCAGGTGTTTGCATCATGTTCAGCAAGGATTGCAAGCATATCCTTGACTGAACGATTAGTCCGTTCCGTCATTCCGTTTGCTTGTGGGTGGTAGGCCGTTGTAAAAGCCGAAGTTGTCTCTAAAATCTTACAAACTTCTCTAAATATATTCCCATTGAATTCTTGACCCCGGTCAGAGACTAAAACTTTAGGAGGTCCGAATACAGTAACGAACCTACGCAAGAACGCATCTGCAACCGTACGAGAATCCTTCTGAGGTAATGCAACTAGTGTAGTGTATCTAGACAGATGGTCAACTAGCACCAACACATAACTGTTACCTGAATGACTGTGGTGTAAATCAATCAGATCGGCCCCCACACGATCTAACGGTTCACGAATTTCAGGAAATTCCTGAAGTGGGGCTTGTACCTTAAGGGTGCCTTTCCTCCTCTGGCAACGAGGGCACGACTTCACGAAATTGATTACCTCAGAAAGTAATCCTGGAAAATAAAATAGAGACTGCTTTTAAGTGCGTTTTAAAGATCCCCGGATGCCCTGCAATTTTTGAAGCATGCGCAAGCTTTAACGCTGATGACCGCAACGCGTCCGGAATAACTAGCTGAAATACTGCCCTATCATTCTGGCTATTAACATAATACAGGACGCCCTGTTTCATTTCAAAATCATGAATAGGTAAATTCTTTTTCTTTTTCGGGTATTTTCCTCCCTCTAAATACTCAATAATCACTTTCCATCTCGGCTCGTTCATCTGGTATTCTCTCATTTTATCCGATGGAATGGTTTCAATATTTTCATTAATCTGAACTGTCGCTATATTTCTACTTAGCGTGTCTGGCACAACATGTGCTGGACCAGGCTTGTACAAGATCTGGAATGAGTGGGCCGAAAGTTCGTGAGACCAGCGTGACATTCGTGGGCATTTCGTTCGCTTTTTAAATATGTGTGTTAATGCTCGATGGTCTGTGTAGATTACAAAATGCCGCTGAAATAGGTAAGGCTCGAAATACCTAACTGATTCTACTACTGCCAGTGCCTCCCGATCCGTAGCTGAATAACGAACTTCAGGTCCTTTGACCTTCCTACTGAAATAGGCTACTGGATGGGGTAAATTATCTGCGTCTCGCTGAATTAAGCACCCGCCAATAGCAATACCGCTGGCGTCAGTGTGCACTTCCCACTCTTTCTCAAAATCAGGAATAGCCAATACCGGTGTCGTGATTAGTTGGTCTTTCAGTTTGCGATAGGCCTCGTCATGTTCTGATTTCCACACAAACTTCGCATTTTTCTTTGTCAGATCAGTCAGGGGTGCTGAAATGCCAGCGAAACCTTCAATGTGACGACGAAAATATCCGGCCGCCCCCAAAAACCTACGCACGTCCTTTGCTGTCCTTGGAGTAGGCATGTCAGCAATGGCGCGGCAAGAGTCTGGGTCAGGTCGGATACCGTCTGGGCACACCTGGAACCCCAGAAATTTGAATTTCTGAGCCGCCAGGGTGCACTTCTGAACATTCAGCCTGAAACCTGCCTGATCTAACAACTTCAAAGTCTCAGTCAAGTCCTGTAGGTGTTCCTCAAACGTCCTGGAATATATCACAACATCATCCAGGTACGCTAAAGAATGCCTACCCAGTACCGGACTAAGGATAAAGTTGATGGCCCTCTGAAACGACGAAGGCGCTGTCTTTAAACCAAACGGCATCCTACGGAATTGATAAGTGTGCCTACCATCCGAGAATGCTGTTTTTTCCCTATCCTGTTCTGCCACCGGAATCGCCCAATACGCCGATTTTGCGTCAAGAGTTGAGAAATACTTAGCAGCACCAAATTGATCTATTATCTCCTGTATTCGGGGCAACGGATACACATCACCCTTAGTTAGTTCGTTCACCTTCCGGTAGTCTACACAGAAACGATAACTACCGTCCGGTTTCCGAACTAGCACAACAGGAGAGAGCCACGGTGACGTACTAGGCTCTATCACGCCCTGTCTCAACATTTTCTGGCACTCCTCCCTGATAATGTTCTTTGCCTGTTCTGGCAACCTCCACTGTCTTGTGTACACAGGCAAATGGTCACCAGTTGGAATGGTGTGCTCGATCTTATCAAGGAGACCAATCTGGTCATCCTCTGTCGCAAACAATTTCGGGAATTTTCGTAAAACTCCTCTCAGTGCCTTCCTATCCGCCTGTGCAACATGTTGCAAATCAAGTGCTGAAATTAATTTTTCTACTTCCTCTACATTCTGTGCAACATTTCTCGTCTCGTATTGTACTTTGGATGGTGTTTTAGTGTTCAACATGTTCAGTGCACTACATTGTGCAGTGACGGCTGGCGTCTCAGCTGACTCATGGTGAAAGATTTCTGTGTCCTCCACCATGGTTCCCTGAGATACCCTATCACCTGCCCTGAAGCGAAAAGTCTTATGTGAAAGATTGACAACTGGAATGAGTGCACCTTTATCGAGCACTACAACTAAGTGATGAGGAATTAATAAACTATCACATCTCCCAGCCACCTGAAGGGTGGTACCTGGTTGTATGTAACGTCCCACGGCTACTTTAATAAATTTAACAGAATGTGGTGGGCAACTCTGTTTGGTCAATGCATGCAATGCGCATGACCTCTTAACTGTGTCTGGAAGAGACTTAAAAATCAATTTTGGATAGTGCGCATTATATTTCAGCTTCCTCTTAATTGAAGCTACAACTGGGGGATGGTCGATCATCTCCACTGGGTAGGAAGTCTGTCCCAACTGCAACCTGCAGTTCCTAGCCCCTTTTTGAGCAGACAAGGAATAATCAACTCGCGACAGAAAATCAGTTCTTATTAAGATGTGACCAGGAAAATCAAGGTTCTCTACGATCGTACATGTGTGAGGCTGCAATTCCCCATCAATCTCAAAATTAACTGTACCTTGACCTTGACAACGAGGTTGTCAGGGCCAGCGAGCTGTCCACATTATAGCAGTCACCGGAGGTGCCATACAACGCCGGGGTAGCTGTCTCGAGATCACCACTACCCACCTGCTTGCGTAATCAAGA
This sequence comes from Procambarus clarkii, assembly GCF_040958095.1. Lineage (NCBI taxonomy): Eukaryota > Metazoa > Arthropoda > Malacostraca > Decapoda > Cambaridae > Procambarus > Procambarus clarkii. Next base: position 22,019,088 of record NC_091194.1, read on the forward strand.
CTGATGCAATGATGGAAGACGAGATTCACCTGTTCTGCAAACAAGCAACCCGCCTCTACGACCTTCTGACACCACTCCTGCTAAGAGACACCGTTGGTACATCCAGTCCTGCTCTGCTGTGGTCATCTGCGACGTCAAGTTTAACATCAAGACTGCCGTGTGAACTGTGATTGATATGAAGGCGTGTGGACTGTCGAGAGCAAGATTAATGGCCTAAGTAACAGTATTCTACAGCTGTCACTTGGTACTCCGCTCTACTACACTCTGTCGTCATTCAGGAGTACCGGATGGGAGTACAAGAGGACCAGGTATTGATGTCTACACATGGGGAGAAGCAAGATCGACACCGTCATCGTCAGCGACTACATTCAGCATCCAGCAGCATCGATTTTTTTTTTCGATTACTCAATATGAACAATTGATACAAACAAAGTGGCTCTGAACATCTGTGTAAAGAACATCTGGACACTTTTGTTTAAATGTTGAAAAACAGAGTTAGAATCACAATCCTTTTTAAATGTTGAAAAACAGATTTAAAATAATTCTGGTATAATATATGAAAATTTAACTCTATAAATTGATCAGTAATCAAAATCGAAGCCCCTGTGTAATTGTCTCAGCCCAGAACAAACGGTTATGGAAAATTATGTTGTGCTATTTTTTGCAGAATGTTTGAACACAGGAGAGGCGGACCAATATAAACATTGACACTTCTAGTGAGTGAGAACACTTGGCTGTACAGTCAGCTGAAACCTGTGATATAGTATAGGAATTTTTTTTTTATATTTTTAGATACATGTAATAAACATTAGGTGTGTTCCTTAACATGTCAAGGTTGACATTGATGGGGAGTGGTTAGTACACGGATGTGTACCTGATAGTTCCGTAGTACGCTCCCGGATGACTGAAAGTTCAGTCTGAAGTTATAACTTTAATGTTTATGTTTGAGCACGGTGTGGCCGGCTCTAGAGGACACATGGACTTGGCTAGTGAAGAGCCAAGAGAGTTTAATAGCTAGTCTTTGATGGTAGAGTAGAGACATGTTATTTAGCTATGTCAGTAAGGATAGGATGTATGTTTCCTGATATTGGAGGATTGCTGTCAGTCAGTTGACAGCTGAGAAATTTATGAAATGTGAACATATTTATTATGATGTTGGACTCTATTATTTGTCAAATTTTATTAGTTAGGTTAGCTTTTGTTTGTGGCATGAGTTGAATTGTGGGTTTGGATACTAAACCTCGTGATTTTTTAACAAATTAACAAGGTTTACTAAGTGCTTGTGCGGGGGGTTGTAACAAACTAGGCTGGTTGTAAGAATTATCCAGAGTGGTTTATCGACAAAAGAGAATGGGAAGCTGAGCCCGCATGGTGACCTGGGAACCTGACCCCAGGGGAATTCGCGGTGGAAATAACCGACGCCTTGTTCATTGCTGCGTATAATGAATCATCCTATAGTATTCAGTAATTTAGAGAAATTAGCCTTTATTCATTTTGTATTAAAATTGTATTGTATAATAGTACTGGGTACAATATCAAGAGTATTCTAATTATTGAGTTTAAGTCACCATCAATGACGTCACGAATCAGATCTGACTTGTAAGGCGGAGTGACCGGCGGTTATAGGTCATCAGGGTTGACATGTCTACTATTTCTCAAAGTTCAATTAACCATTTTGGGGATCGGGAACAGCTCTGCCGTTAGATGTTTGTGTAATTTAATTTCAGTAAAATAATTCAACCAGTCTGGATCAATTAAGTACAACAGAGGTTAATTGTTATAACTTAAACCTTGCTAGTAACTGGGTAGAACTTTGACTAGGCGGAAGGATACAAGGCTCTAGTCTGGGGTAGACCAGACGAGGAAGAGATCAGTGTGGAGACAAGATCAACTGGGAGAGGCCCTAGTTTGTTGCACGAGCACCAAGCATCGGCTCCTGGAGACAGACACAAAGGGGCGAAAACCGCGAAATCAGAAGTTGGAGTTCGAGGAAATTGGCGTAATAACCTCGAACGTTCCATTGAAGAATAGACATCGACGAGAAGGGAAAGGACAACAACAGAGAACAAGGAAGAAACAAAGGCGAAAGAGCAACACAGCACGTTAAAGAATATCAGGGACGGGATCAGGGTCAGCAAAGTCAGGGTTAGGGGGCATGGGTAAACTGAGCAAAGACGGAGGGAAGGAAGCGGGAGAGCAGACCAGAGGTGGGCGGGCAGGGTCCGGAGGAGGAGGAGGAAGAGGAGGAGACAACGGAGAGGAGCAGTCAAGGACAGCAGCAGGAAGAGGGCCAGTAGAAAGAGGGGAACGCACCTCAGCAAGAGCAGCAACCGAAAGGGAAGCAGGGGCCAAAGAAACCTCCATAGCAGGAACAGGGGGCGCAATCACTGAAATGGGAGGGGAAGGAGCAACAGAGCCAGAAGTAGGGGCTGAGGAAGAAAGCGAAGCCTTCTTACCCGCCGGGGAGGAGGAAGGAGAGGAGCCAGGCTTACGCTTCTGACTTAAAGAGACAGGTGTCCCAGCAACCACATACCGGGCAACAGATTCCAGTGTCTCAACAGGAGAAGCTGAACGAGAGCACACACGACGGCCGGTAGGAGAGCGATGGAGAGCCAATAGATGGAGGAAGAGGAAGGGAAGAAGGATCGGAGAGAGACGAGGAAGACGACACAGGAGACACGACAGACCGGGTAGAAAGAAGGGGAACCCCAGACAGAGGACCAGGAGAGGGACCCATCGGGACAGAACTCAATGGAACAGAGGAGGGGGCAGTGGGCGTATCAGGGTCCAAGGCCCGGAAACGGTTGTGAGTCTGAGGAAGGAGGGGAGGACGAGGAGAGGAAGAGCGCAACACGCGAGCATAAGAGACGTTAGCATAAGGCGGGAGCTGGCGAACCTGGCGCCTCGCCTCAGGAAAAGATAAACGCTCCCGGTGCTTCAAGTTGAGGACGGCCGCCTCAAGCTTGTAATGGATACAGGCACGGGAGAAGGTAGGAGGGGGCCTCAACGCAGTTGAGGCAGCGAGCTTGGGGAGAAGTGCACTCTGACTTAGAGTGACCTTCACCCCCACACAAAGGACAGAGAGAGACAGTCCCAGAGCAGCGGAGGGCACCATGCCCAAACCTCCAGCACTAATTACAAAGCCTAGGAGAAGGGATATACTCCTGGACAGAGCACCTAGCACCAGTAAGAATGACAGAGGATGGGAGGGTCCTACCATCAAAGGTGATCTTCACAACACGAAGGGGTTGACGGCGACGACCACGAGGGGGACGAGTAAAATAGTCAACCTGGAGGACAGAATGGCCTTGGGCATCAAGGATATGCCGAATATCATCGTGGCAATCCTGCAGATTCCGAACACTGGTTGCAACATGGGGCGGGAGGAGAATAGTGCCAACACTGGCATTCATCTGAACGTTCTTGGAGACCCGAACAGGGATCTCGCCAAGGCAAGACAAGGCTGCCAAGCGGGAAGCTGCATCCTGAGAAGGAGCAGCAACGACACGTGTACCGAGACGAGTGGGGTTAAAGGTAACGGACGCATCCACGGAATCAACAAGATGCCGATGGAGGGAGAAATCGTCAGGAGGCGCAGAATCAAGAGGGAGGAGGTCAAAGTATTTGGCCCAAGAAGCGGGACCAAACAAGGCTCGATACGCGTCAGTACGGGAAGGAATCGAGCGAGTGCGGCTGGGGCGCGAACGGCGATGAGAACCCCCAGAGAGAGAGGGGACAAAAGGAGCAGTAGTCACGAGAGACTTAGCCGCACCAGGGGACGAAGTGGTCACCACTGGGGGCTGGAGGCTCGACCCAACCACAGAGGAGGGAGGGGAGCTGGGGGAAGAAGTCAGGATGGTCAAAGGAGGAGCAAGGTCGGGGCCCAACGTAGTGGAGGCTACAGAGCCCGGTCTTCCAAGACAGGCTGCCTCGGGGGCTTGGTCGCCCACCCCACGAGCCCGAGAGGGTAAAACAGAAGCATTCAACGACATGGGTACGAAGAGTGATAAATTCATCCACGAATGTGCCCCCATACCCACCATGGAGCCACAATTAGAGGCAGGACACCCAACAGGAAGCTATCGCCGATCATGCCGGGGCCCCCTAGGGGTGCGTCGTGAGTATATGCCCCACAAACGCCACCTTAAAAACCGTCAGTCCGTCGAGATCGAGTTCAGCGACGAAAGGGGGATTGACAATAAAAGGTTCCCCTCGCTCGAGACGTTGGGTACTACAGTTCTACGGATGCAAGAGTATGCCTCCTCACGCACCCAGGCGTCAAAATAGAAGAAGTCCAAAGAAATAATCCAAAACAAGCAAAAGGTCGGCAGGAAACTACAAGCAGATAGGAGAAGAGGGGGGAGAAAAACGAAACATAAGGAAAAGGAAAAGCGATCCGGCACAATTAGAAAAGACAGCAGCAGTAGTGCAAGGCCAGAAAAGGACAGAGGACTGCTCCACGGAGCATCACACTCCGGCAGCCGCCCACCAAGCCCCCTCACGACGCCAACGGGCCGGATGGGGAGGGGGGGGGAGGTGGTGAAGAGGAACAGGAACCGCAGGAGGGGTTAAAGTTAAAGCACGGCAGAGGCGAGAGGAAGGATGTTGCATCGACCGCGTAAGATAGCGAAGACAGTAGTGATCACGGCGGTCCTGGAGAGACAGGAAGCCAGTGTCAACATACAAGCTGAGGACAGGAGTCGAACGAAAGGCACCAGAACTGAGGTGCAATCCATTATGGTGCAAAGCATCAAGACGGCAGTGGCTCCTCAAGGCCAAGGTATTTGAATTTGTTTACATAGTCAAGCTGGGAGCCATCAGACAGTTGCATCTTGCAAACAGCTCCTCCCTGCCTGGGTGGGCGCCGATTTAGTATCTTTGTTCTCTCTGCCGAGATGACTAACCCTAGGGTCATGAAATGAGTCTAATACAGAGTTAAGAGTACTCTATGTGTAAGCATACCCAGTGGTGTGTATCATTATGTCATCAGCATAGCTAATGATGTGGACGTTGGGTTTGCTCGTTACAGAGTTTAACAGCGTGTTTATTAAGATATTAAAAAGGTAAGATTGAGGACACCTAGTTCGAAGTCTCTTGTTACACTCCTATGCCCCTGGAAAAATACAGATGACTTCCTGTTGGATAAGTAACCCTTGATCCAACAAAGAAGCCGACCACCAATATTCATTCTTGCAAGTTCACTCAAGATAACATGTCGATTTGCAATATCAAAGGCAGACTTGAGATTTAGGAAGGTGGTATATGACTTTGCAGTGTGCATGGTAAGAAAGGTGGTGATGCAATGATGCACACTCCTTCCATGCATGAAGCCATATATCTGGGGGGATAGCATGGTTATTATTCTATGGAGGAGACGGTTTAGGACCATTCTCTCGAATGTTTTGCAAATGCAGCTAGTAAGGGAAATTGGGCAGAAGGAATTCTCTTGATTTGGCTTGGGAATTGGATTGATTATACTGTTGGTCCAAGAGATAAGAAGTTCCCCAGTAACATAGCTCATATTATACAGCTCAAGCAGGGGATACCTGGTTACCTGGTTAATGGGGTTCTGGGAGTTCTTCTACTCCCCAAGCCCGGCCCGGGGCCAAACTTGACTTGTGAGAGTTTGGTCCACCAGGCTGTTGCTTGGAGCGGCCCACAGGCCCACATACCCACATACCCACCACAGCCCTGTTGGTCCGGCACCCCTTGAAGGAAACAATCTAGTTTCTTTTTGAAGATGTCCACGGTTGTTCCTGTAATATTTCTGATGCTCGTTGGTAGGATGTTGAACAACCGTGGACTTCTGATGTTCATACAGTGTTCTCTGATTGTGCCCATGACACCTCTGCTCTTCACTGGTTCTCTTCTGCCTTTTCTTCCATGTCGTTCACTCCAGTACGTTGTTATTTTACTGTGCAGATTTGGGACTTGTCCCTCCAGTATTTTCCATGTATATATTATTTGGTATCTCTCTCGTCTCCTTTCTAGTGAGTACATTTGGAGAGCTTTGAGACGATCCCAATAATTTAGGTGCTTAATCTCGTCTATGCGTGCCGTATATGTTCTCTGTGTTCCCTCAATTTCAGCAATCTCTCCTGCTCTGAAGGGGGAAGTGAGTACTGAGCAGTACTCAAGAGGGGACAACACAAGTGATTTGAAGAGTACAACCATTATGATGGGATCTCTGGACTTGTAGGTTCTTGTAATCCATCCTATCATTTTTCTGGCTGACGCAATACTTGCTTGGTTATGCTCCCTAAACGTTAGGTCGTCGGACATCATTATTCCCAAATCCTTGACATGCTGTTTTCCTACTATTGGCAGATTCGATTGTGTTTTGTAACCTGTATTATGTTTAAGATCCTCATTTTTGCCGTATCTGATTACCTGGAATTTATCACCGTAAAACATCATGTTATTTTCTGCTGCCCAATCGAAAACTTTGTTAATATCTGTTTGTAGTTTATCAATGTCTTCAGCAGAGGTAATTTTCATGCTGATTTTTGTATCATCTGCAAAGGATGACACGAAGCTGTGACTTGTGTTTTTGTCTATATCTGATATGAGAATAAGGAACAGCAGTGGTGCAAGAACTGTACCTTGAGGTACAGAGCTTTTAACTGCGCTCGGACTCGATTTTACTTGATTGACTGTTACTCTTTGTGTTCTGTTCGACAGGAAATTGAGTATCCAGCGTCCTACTTTACCAGTTATACTCATTGACCTCATTTTGTGTGCAATCACTCCATGGTCACATTTGTCGAATGCCTTTGCAAAATCTGTGTACACGACATCTGCATTATGTTTTTCCTCTAATGCCTCAGTGATTTTGTCATAGTGGTCAAGTAGCTGTGAGAGGCATGATCTTCCTGTTCTAAATCCATGTTGGCCTGGATTGTGGAGGTCATTGGTTTTCATAAATCTAGTGACCTGACTCCTGATCACTCTTTCAAATACTTTTATTATATGGGACGTTAGTGCAACTGGTCTATAATTCTTTGCCAATGCTTTGCTACCACCTTTGTGTAGAGGGGCAATGTCTGTTGCTTTAAGCGCATCTGGTATCTCCCCTGTGTCCAAGCTCTTCCTCCATAGGGTCAAATAGGGTCAAATTCACTTAGCAGCTCTAGTATACCTATATAGCTGCCATTTTTTTGCTGACCCAATAATTTGATTTTTTCCAGGAAATGGCAAGCATTTAGAGGCAAGAAAGCGGATTACAGAAACCACGTCAACACTTTATGCCAATATTCCTGCTCTCAGTGATGTTGCTCAAGTAATAAATAATCTACACTTCGATTCTTTATGTCTTATCAAATACAGTATGTTGTCATGCACTTTTGATGATCTCCATTTTCATGTTCTACAATAACATTGCTGTGCTTTGAGTCATTGAACATTGTAGCAAAGGGAGATTCCTTCTTGAGCAATAAGCAACATACAAAGCAGTACAAATGATCTTAGATGGCCAATAGAATAGCCATTCACATTTTACATACTAGCCATTTCGCAGTTCACGTTTGAACACATTGTTTGATAAATACCTTGCCTTCATATTCTCTACTCCAGCTGTTTTATACACTCTGCGTCAGTTTGAAAGGTTGCCATCATGATTCTGACATGATGAGGGCCCACTGCGAATCCAGAAATATATTGTGTTAGTATCATTAATGTTCAATAGCCCCGGATCTGTCTCTTGGATTGCAAACTCCTTTACTGTTACAGATTTGGGTATTTCCTCTTATAAAATGTCACCAGCTGCAGCAACAGGCAATGATGGTATGTCTGATGTAGCTGGATGATTGGTAGCAGGAATGAATGTAAATGTGGATGCTATACTTGAAGGAAAAGTACTAGTGACTGACATTGCAGGAGTGGATGCTGATCTGTGGATGCTATATCTCCAGGAATATTATGAGCGACTCATTACAACTGTGTTGAGCCACGTTGTTAATTTTGGAAGTTCTCCTATTTTCTCCTCCTCCTCTGCAGCTCTCTTCCTCTCCTGTGCTCCACTCAAAACATTACATTACTGCAGAAAGGATTATTCGCCTGGAAATATATATATCTTAAGTATTTAGTACAGTATTTAGTCCCACACTAGAATGTAGGGTTATATTTGTTATGGCCATAATGGGTCGCAACCGGGTTCTTTGCTGGTGGAACTAAAGTTCTGGTATCCGGCCCCAAGTTAGTAGTGGCTTTCAAGGAGTGAGCTCGGTAATGCAAGTAAAACACAATGGGGGAGTTGCATTGAATACGACACTTCATCAATTATCAATATATTCACATATAACCACTTTCCCATCACCTCATATATAATCCTAAAGGAAGTATTACTACACTTAATATGTACACAAGTGTCTCTCATTAGGACACTAGGCGCTCCTCGATGCTCAATCGATGCAGTCTTGTCAGCTACCATGTTTCCTCAACACACAGTACCGTCCTCAACCAGTACTGGGAAACACTAACGAGTCTACCCTGGCCACGGGCCAGCCAAAACACAGTCTCACTAGGTGCTCTTCGTGCACGCCCACAATCACTCTCCAGCCTGGTGCTGGCAGAGAACATCAGCCTCGCGCTGCTGGGCCCCTTCACGAACAAATACCAAAGTAGCACACCCCCGGCAGGAGCTTCTTGCAACTCGCTGGTTACACTCCTCCGTAGCACCTTACTGTCAGTCGTCTCTTCCGCTAGCCAGTCCCGGGTACGCCGAATTCTGTCACTGCCACTTCACAGGCAGACAGTAGAACACTACACAGTTCTTCTCCAGCGGTGGCTCACTGTTTCTGTAAAGCAGAATGGAGTAGAGAGCCATTGGCTGCCCTGGGTAGACTGACTGTCCTCGTACCACAGCAGCCTTACGTCGACTCTGTGGATACAGACACGTCATCAGTACACTGGTCAGTACATGGGACACTAGGAAACATCACTAACGTACTCTGACATAGACATACAACTCCTCCTATAATAAATGGCGCTGATTTTCTAGGTGCCACCTCACCAGAGGTCAGCACCAGCTACCTCTCGAGCTGACCAGGACAGGAATCTAGCGCCTCTTGCTGGTATAATCCTGTCACCACTAGATGGCGTCGTCCAAGTTGTGGGGGTCTTGGGAGCAGACTCCCAGATGGCACTGACGTCGCTGCTCCATGCTCCGACGATGGTGTCGGGTTCGTAACAATATTATATAAGTGTGCTTGCAACAAGACCTAAATATTGAAACATTCTGCTTCTATAATAAAAATGTCCTATGCTCGTGGGACTCCCGGGGTAAGTGTCCATCGGGACCATACGGTAAGACGGCTCTGGCTGGAAAGGAGGAAAGAAAGGAATAACCACATTAGTGAATAAAACAAGTGCAAAGTATTGTTTCCTGGAGACATAAAGCAGTGAAAAATGTGAGATCATTAGTTGTTCAATAAAATGGTGAAAAATTGGTAAAATTGGTAAACCAGTAAAATTGGCATGGAACTGCAAAATCCATTGATGAATAGACATGGTAAAGAACAAAGATAACAGTAAAAAGGAAAATATTAAAATTAAGGCAAATAAAGACGCAGTATACAAGGGAAGATCAGGAGCACATTCAGTGAAATTAGGGTGAGGATGGCATATGTAAATCCAGCAGAGATGATTGAATCAAGAGGTGGAGGTAAGGAGCATAGGCGAATCAACAAGGCCTGGTGATGAAGAAGGCACTTGGGAGGAGTGGCTATGGGAATGGGACTGACTAACGACAAACTGCAGAATGCATTGGATACGGGACAGTACTAGAGGTAGAAACAAGGGCTATGATAACTTCCATAATGAGGTCAGCAGACTTCACCATCGAGATGGGAGGAGACGCAGGAAGAAAGATAGAGGCTGAAATTGGGGGAAGGACTGAAGCTGTTATACCAACTTGGAAGGCCTCACCACAGTTGACGTATTGTCCTTGGGGAGAACAATCTGTCCTACAATAGCCAAGGTCACCACACAAGGGAAAAAGGGCTCTCTCGCTACTGCACTTCAAAAAATCATGTTCATATTTCCAGCACCTATTGCAGAGGCATGGAGAGGGGATGTATTCCTGATTGGAGCATCTGGCACCAGCAAGAATTATGTTAGATGGAAAAAATCCTACCATCAGAAGTGACCTTAACTACTCTAAGGGGTTGATGATTACCATGAGTGGGTCAAGTGAACATGTCAAGCTCAAGAAAATAATAACCTTGGGCCTTGGGCATATATTTAATATCTTAATGGCAGTCCTTGAATTCCCAATCTCTAATCGCAACATCGAGCAGGGAAAATGTCTAAGTCAATGATGGCATTTAATTAGACATTTTTGGAGACCTTATCGAACTGGGATCTCACCAACGCAGGACAAAGCGGTCCGGGTGGGGTTAAAAGTAACATTGTCATCCATTAAGTATTTGTAAGTCATGCGGGCACGTATGTTCATCATGACAAACATCAAAATATAGTGAAACCTCAATGTACAATTGCACCTAAATACAAATTTTTCAATGTACCTTGAACATTTCGTTGAAAAATATGTATGGTGTATGAAAATATGCTGGTGTATGATGTTCACTCTTGAGTACGATCCACTCATTCATACTTGTCTGAATTGGTAATCAATTTACACTTGTATCCTACCAAGTGATAACTGTGCTGGAATTCTCTGAACAATTTCATCTTAAATATATATTTTTGTTTCTTAACATAAAAGTTCATATTATATATCACACCATGGGTCCCAAAAAAGTCAGTGGTAAAGTTAAATCTAAAAAATTAGTTGTGCGCATGATGATAGAAAAAAAAAAACAGCGTTGAATGTAATGAAACGCCAATTTCTGGGCGAGCCCTGGAGCTTCCCTGAAGCTATCCAAACTGACATGTGCAATATTAGTTTGGCGTCATAAGTCATGGGAGTTCTTGTGCCTACCGGGGGTCCACGAGCCAGACCCTGGTCCCCTCACAACCCGTTCTCGCAAATTTAATAAGTCAATATTGACTTATTAAATATGTGCATAGGTGACATACTTAACATAATAGTTTCCCTTGAAAAGCTTCATAGAAAACACCGACCTTACCTAACCTACTTAGTATGTTAAAATAAGCATCTTATAGCTTCGTAATTACAATTGTTACTTAACCTATTATAGGTATAGGTTAGGTAATAATTGTAATTACGAAGCAATAAGATGCTTATCTGGTTACCTACGCTCTAGAACCAACACCTCTGACTTAGACTAATACAACAGGGAATAGCAAAGCTTAGTGTACGCATTTAGCCTAATATGCAAGAAAATGCTAAACACTTGGATAAAAAAAAAAAAATTTTAACCGGGGATTGAATGTAAGGAAAAAAAAATTAATCTCTAGAACAACGCAAATAAACGGAATTACTTTATAAATTTAAGTATACTTAATTAAAAAATACGCTCGACTTAATCTTATAATTGCTCCTACCGGCTCGCCGTACCACACCTAGCCTAGGGGTCTCGACCATCTAGGTTCTAACCGAGCGACACGCAGCTTTCAGCAACAATTACGACTAGGGACGACTCAACCTCCACTAAGTGTGCGATCACTTAGTTGTTGAATCGCTGCTAGGTAGGTTACTAGTCCGTCCCTCGGAGGCCGCAACGCCCTTCACGGATTTACGTTTTTCCTAGCGTTTTGGGTCGTCTAACAACGCCCTCGGATCTATCTCCTGGCGTCCCACAGATATATCCGCCCAGACAGCCTACAAGGAACTGCTGTTGAGAGTATGGCGGCTCCCAACACCTCTGAATTAATTGCAGTGGGTCGAGTATGGTACCCAGTCCAATCAACTCGGAGCGGTCTCCTTTTCAATAAATCTTAACAGCCTAATCTTACTAACTAAACCTTAATCATATCAGCCCGCATGACCCAAGATTCGCCAATCCCCACTCAAACGCACTGTTGTGAGGCACACTGCTAATCCTGGCCCGCGGCTGTCTCCTTAGCATCCCCGCACGTGTTCGAATGGCTAGACGCGTGAGCCTTTCAACAATTTCAAACAAAATTGTTGAAACCACCGCTGTGCACCATTGTAACACGGGGAGGGTTTCTCGACTATCTTTCCTCCTTTTCCCCATCTACCCGTATTCTTACTTTTTATTCTCTACAAGGGACTCCAAAACTTTTACTAAAGCCGACTCCACGCCACGTGGTCCTAAGACGATTGACCGACTTAGGATTCTACAACCAGTATGACGTGACCTAGGCTTTGAGTAAAACCCTAGAGTCGCCTCCGCCGCCACCACCAGACCAGTAACACAGAGCAATGATCGAGGTCTGGATCGATCATGCTAATTAATCAACCTTGGGGCTTGATCCCCACTATAACCGATGACCTTGAGAGTTCTTAAGTGTGGAATTAATTACACGGGAATGATGAATTCCGATTCGATGTTAGAATCGACGCCCAATCCAACTCTGCCTCGTGTGGACCACGTGACCAGGACAAGTTCACATACTGTACATATAACAAATACATGGAAATAATAAAAATGCAAAATATTAACTAATTAATTTATTAAAAGAAACTAAAACAAAATCTAAATATGTTCACTCCCTGTCACTTTAACACTCCCTACTTGACCTGACGGCAATGAGTTGACTATCCCTATAAATAACAAATAACTATACCTCTATGTTGACCAGCTAAAGATGTTGGGGGCTGGTCTTGGGGGAGAGGTAAGATGGTTGACCTCCCCCAGTTGATCTGGACTAGGTAAGATGGTTGACCTCCCCCCCACTGATCTCTCCTCGTCTGGTCTACCCCAGACTAGAGCATTGTATCCTTCCGCATAGTCTAAGTTTTACCAAGTTACTAGCAAGGTTTAAGTTATAACAATTAACCTCTGTTGTACTTAATTGATCCAGACTGGTTGAATTATTTTACTGAAGTTAAATTACACAAGCCTCTAACAGCAGAGCTGTTCCCGATCACCAAAATGGTTATTTGAACTTTGAGAAAATAGTGTACATGTCAACTCTGATGACCTATGACCGCCAGGTCACTCCGCCTTACAACTTAGATCTCATTCGTGATGTCACTGATGGTGACTTAACTCAATAATTAGAATACTCTTGATATTGTACCCAGTAATATTATACAATACAATTTTAATACAAAATTAATAAAGGCTAATTTCTCTAACTTACTGAATACTATAGGATGATTCATTATACGCAGCTATGAACAAGGCGTCGATTATTTTCACCGCGAATTCCCCTGGGGTCAGGTCCCAGGTCACCACGCGGGCCCAGCTTCCCATTCTCTTTTGTCGATAAACCACTCTGGATAATTCTTACAACCAGCCTAGTTTGTTACATTATGGAGGACTCTTGATGGCGTATGGAAGATGGTGATGAGGGGGGAGGAGAGGTGGTGTTACTGTTTGGAAGGAGGAGTCCCCTTCCATTATATCATCAGGCAGTGATGACTTCTCTGAGGTACTCTTTCCTACATTTTACCTGCATACCACTAGGACCTGGTTGTGATTCACTGCTTGTCTGTCTCACTAAAAATTTGTCAAGTGACACTTGTTTTCCCTTCGTTTTAACATTTGTCTGTAGTGATGCATCAGTGTCATTGAAAAGGTTAAGGCAACGGCCTGCTGCAGCTTGATTTGGGCGAGTCGTTTCAGCAAAAGCTTACAGTTCTTCCCATGCTGCACACATTTTTTTAATTTTAAAGGAAGGGACATTCTGTACTGCCTCTATGGTCATCCTCACATGTGTTTTCATATGTTGAACCTTACCACTGACTTTGTTAGGACCCATGGCATGATACATAATAATCAGTTATGCTCAAAAAGCAAAAAAATCGCCAAAAAAATTGAATTTCTTATAAGCATGATCGTCAATATGTGGGTGGCTCTAGTAAACCAAGGCAAGTCGGCCCGCGCGATCAGGAACCATGCGCTCGGTCGACCCAAACGTGTATCAACAAATATCGTTAGTTGACGACATTATCCTAAGTCGAGTCGCATTTTCCGATCAAATTTATATCGTAAATCGAAATTATCAAAAGTCGGGGCAATCGTAAGTCGAGGTGCCACTGTAGTTTCCGAAGCAACGGACAAAAAGGGGCTGAAAACTTGAGAGCTAGGGCCCAAGCAGATTCCAAAGGAGAGCGAGCACAGCCTGCCAGCATGCAAAGCGAGAAACAAAGAACAGAGACTGAGACTGAGAATCTGAGCAAATAACTTCAACAGTGCAGCCAATGCCCATGCCGCCTAGAACAGCGCTTCAGACGAAGGTGAATGCGAGCGGGAGCACTCAATGCTCCCACATCCTCCTCAGGCCATTTTAAGGACAGCTCGAGAAGGGAAAAGAAGTGCAAGACCGAAGTGAATTGCAGCCGGGCGTGCAAGTCCTCAGCAACCAAAGACACCAAAAGGGAGTAAACCTGCACTTGCAGCTGCACAAGACCAACGTCCCGAGAAAGCACAGGGACAAACAAGCATGCATTGAGGTGCCCCCCCCTCAAAGAAAACCTGGAAAATGGTGGAAGTTTCTTGCCCTTCAAGCATGTGGGTCCAACAGAACCGGATCTGACAGAACCCACGCCATGCCCACAACGAAAAGAATGAGCAGTCTGCCAGCCAGGAAGACCCTAGAACCTCCAAACGCACCCAATACTGGGAAGAAGAACCGAACTCAAACGAGGGCAGATCCACCACAGAGGCAGAATCTGGGTCTCGCAGGAGGAACGCAGCAAGTGCCTCTTGAACCTCTTTAGGTGAGATCCAAGAAGCAGAAACCTCTAGAAAGAAGGACCCGAGGAAATCAAGGGCACTCGGAATCGACCTTGGGAGAAACTGACCCCAAATCATACTCATACAGGGTAGGAGGTAAGAAAACCCCCTCCCTCTGCAACAAGCCTCATGAAGAGGGCACCAAGACCCAAGCGGGGTCAAAGGGGGGGCCAAGCCCACAAGTCAACCCTTCTCCAGCCCCAGGATGCCCCCCCCTCCAAGGACTGCTCTGACCTGGGACCCGGGTCAGAACAGTCCTCCACCCCTGAAGAAAAAGCATAGTCCAGGGGCATGGCAGAAAAGAAGAGGGACTGTTGGTGGGATCCAGAAGCCTCGACAGTAGAAACTGGCTCGAATGTCTGCATCCGCAACCCAAATGGGGCAGCCCCGAAGCTGCCCGAGTCTCATTACCATTTAATCCCTGTTCTGACTCCGAAACCCTCAGACGTTTGGGAGCTGGAATGTGTGGGGTGGGGAGGGGGACAAGACGAACAATAGGGAAAGGACCAGGGAGTGTGGACTGAATCAAAGTCAAAGCGACTAACGCCCTCAAGTCCGGGTCCCTATAACCAAAACGGGGTAGCCTCGGGGCATCTGGATGGGCAACCAACTTAGCGCGTTGCAGCAACCTGCAATGCGGCTGCCACCTGTACCCTAATATCAATGTCATCAGAATGGGTAAATTGGGGAACAAGCAAAGAACACGTCTTGCAAGACTCGAAGGTGTCGGAGACCCATCTGAAAAGGATAGAGTAGCTTAGGCTATTTCTACCCTCATCTACATAAGGTTCCTGAATAGGCTCACAACACATAACAGTCGGCATGCCAGAGGCAAAAAACGGTGACTGTCACCCTAAGACAAGGGCACACAGCAACCTTCAAACTCGCACAAGGCAAGCTGGAACTCAGAAGATGCATCCATAGGTCCACCGAGCCCCAACAGGATATTCCAGGGCCCATTGGCTGACTGCTACAGGAAGCCCGGGCAAGGTGTTGCTAACTGGTTAGACCCAAAGCTAACAAGGGGAAGATCAAAACACTGAAACCCCTGTGACGTGTACAATTATGAAGGTCTAGCACAGGACAACCAAATAATATAGGTGGTCCTATAGCCACACCAGACAGACCCCCCCCACCAGGCACACAAAACCAGTCATCCAAACGGAGGAGGCCAGAACCTACTGGTTCAGACAGGACAAGTCCAGAATGAACCCGAGGACCGCGCATTCCCTTTTCAGAAATGGAAACAACTGGTAACAGTCCTCAAAACAAACGCAGTAAGGACACTATGATCTATACACAAACGACTTCGGATCCACTACGAAGGCATAATCCAGGTAGCGCAGGAGGTAAGCCACAATGGCCTCCCGCACCTTATGAGGTGGGAGGTCGAAAACCTCCGGAAAAACGGAACCGATGAACCCACGGGATCATGGAACAGAACCCGGGGAGGGGTAGACGCCAATCCAATTCATACAACGGGAGGATAAGAGAACCCACTCCTTGTAACACCAAGCCCTACTCTGAGGGTGTAAAAACCCAAGTGGGGTCCAATGGGGCCCAGTCAACCCCTCCCCCGCCTCGGGAACCTCACCCCGATGACCCGGGGCCAAGCCATCCTCCAAACCACCCGCCACTAAAGAGAAGGCAGGAGCCACCATAAAAGCAGGAACGAAGGGAGCCCATTGGTCAGACCCAGAAGCTTCGGCTGGAGGAACAGGCTCGAAGGTCTCCGCTGCCACCCCGGAAGAGGACTCCCTCAAAACTGCCCACGTCTCAACACCAACCAAACCTTGCTTACTCCGAAATCCTCAGACGCCTCGGGGCCAAAAGCAAGGGGATAGGACCAGGATGCACAACAGAAGGGAAAGGACTAGGGGTGCATATGGAACTAAAGCCGAGGCGACTAACACCCTCAAATCCGTCTTCCTATAGCCAAAGCGGGACAGTCTCGGGGCATCTGGGGAAGCAACTAACCACTCGCGTTGCAGCAACCTGAACCCAGCATGCAATGCTGAAACCCCCTGCTCTTGCATTTGATCAGCAGTAGATTGGATGAACTTGAGTAAATACAAGCAATAAAGTTTGCACGACTCTGGGTCGAAAGTGTTACCGACCCTAAAAGGCAGCATGGCGGAGCCACAACCGGTAAATGTCATCCAGAGACAAGGGGGACAGAGCAACCTTCTAACTAGCACGAAACGAGAGGGGACCCAGGGGTCAAATCCATTGAACCACAGAGCCCCTGTGGGGTTCCCAGGGCCCTTAGTCATGGTATTCTGCTAAAGGAAGCCCAGGCAGGGTACTGCTAGCCGGTGCTCAAAACTAAAGCTGAACCCCCAAGATGTGTACACTCACGGGGGCCTAGTGGAGGACCACCAAGTAACCATAGGGTATAACTAACCAAGTGACAGACCCCCCACCAAGCAGCGAAACAAAAAGAAAAAGAAAAACCCCGCAAGAGGACAATGTACCCAGGTGGAACAGAGCCAGCCGCTATGTGAGGTGATAACTAGCACCCCTACTAGTGACGAAAACTACCCCCTACCCAGAGACAAACAGGGGAACACAAACTCCAGCCGACTCCAAGGGCAGTCAATCCCCAAGCAGCAAATGTTACAGCAGAGGTAGATCCCAAGGTGACTTGTGGAAGGTGGCCCGCAAGCCCCAAGGGCAGTACTTACAGGGCACCTAGGGAAGGAAGCCCTAGGCGCATGCAGCCCGAGTACTGAAGAATTAACTCCTGGCTCGCACACCGACTGTAGAAACAGCACCACACCGCAAGGCACAGAACTGAAACAATTTTCTGTCGCCAGAGGCACACAAGCTTGCCAGTGTCACATCAGCCAAGAACTAGGGGGTGTGGATTGCCGGCACGAGGGTCTGGGACTTCCCCTTCCACCTACAGGGGAGCTTGGGGGGTGTGCACAGGCGGCAGCGCGGCAATATGATGATGTCATGTTAGCTTGCTGGTTTTTATTTGGGGAGTTCTGTCCACTCGTTCGGCTTTCGGAAGCAATATTTCCACCCGAATAGGGGTTTGTTTTGGGGTGCCAACCTTTCTGGGTGCCTGACCCGGTCGATGGCAGACAGAATGCTTCCAACCACAGGGGGGGAGGGAGGGGGTTTCAATAGGCTATTGCTCCTTGTGCCTCTCTGAGGGGGCCAGGTTCTGGCTCATGGTCTCCGGTAGGCCCAAACTCTATGCACTTTGGTGATGCCAGAAAGCTAATATATCCATATCAATCTGGATAGCTCCGGGGAGCTGACGAGTCTCCCCACAGAAATATTGCTTTATGAACATAATTGAATACTAATATGCACTTCATACTTTTGTGTATTGCGATGGGTTCACACATTTTATTATATACAGTATATAACACGACATGCTACTGAATAATATTCCAGCAAAAACAAGAGAAAAAATAAATCAGAGACATTGAAATAATTAAGGTAATAATACCTTTGCAACAATTCCCGCCTGACGGCTCAAGTGGAGCAGACCATCGATCTCATGATCAGGGAACACATTTTAGCAATTCAAGAAGGATTTTTTCTTGTGCACAGCGGTGTTGTCGGCTATTAATTTCTGCACCACATAAGAGTTAAAAGGTCACTTCACCTTACAAATAATCAAAAAGTGGTACTGATCACTTGAAAAACAACAGCAAAGCACTCACAATGTTTACATGATGGAGGTGCACACACCACTGCCAGAAAAATGGACAGAGCAGGCAGTGAGGTTCATCTTGTGTGTTGTAATCCACAAGTTAGTAGGAATTATTAGCTAGAGGATCATTACTACAACACTTAACGAATGATGATTGAAAGTACATGTAAGTAGACAGACTATGGATCACATATCTAAGAAAGGTCAATGGATTAAGACCGAAGCTGTTTAGCCAAATTAATAATTCCTGGAAAGAGGAATTATTCTTCGTCAGGCTTCTAGGAACAAGATTACCGCTCTAGGGATAAGGTTAATCGGATTATACCTTCCTCAAGAGGCGTGGTGAAATGTTTGAGGCCATGGCTGACTGGAGGCAGTCTGGTTGTGGAAGTTGAACTAGCAAGTCCTCTGAGGTCTCCGTTTGTGGCAGCAGCGAAGTGTAGCAGACAGCTATGCGGGAGCCTGTTGTGATCTTAGTGACCAAGTTAAGTCTGCAGTATGTGAGTATTGAATGTAAGACTAACCGGGTGTGGAGCGTTGTAGTAATCATTCCGTATTAGGGACTTAGGCGGAAGTTACGAGTGTGGGTGGTGATCGCGGAGGTCAAGTGGTCTATGGGTATTGGAAGTGTATTGACCTAATAGAGTATGTTAATTAATATAGTATTATTCGTCAGAGTCTATTCTTTGTAATTAAATGACAAAACCCGACGGCCTTTAAATACCTTCGATATGTTCATTCATTGTGTTCCAGTACAAACCTAGTGGTACGCCTCAAGGGTCTGGTGTGTGTAGGAGTACACGGTGGTAGTAACGGTTGCTGAGGCAAGGTGTTATGTGTTGTGTAATCGCTGTGTTCGGAATGAACCGGGGTTCAGCGTTACGACATGTGACACTGTGGTGCCTTCCTCACTCGTCACGGTGGCTGACCACTCACACCACTTGGACACCCGTAATGCCACTCTTTACTGTTACTCCCTTATTCCTGTGGGTGTAGAACAGTCATTAAAGTAATTAAAAAAGCTCTATCGTATACTATTATTGATGAAATACTTACAAATTCAGCAACTGAATACAGAGCACCACTTGGTTTTTGAACCCCTTGGGGACGAGACCCGTCGTTTAACATGTAAGTTCGTAAACAAGAAATAGTGGGAAAAAACAAACTAGAAATGTAAAAAAAAAAAAAAAAAAATTACGAAAAAATTTATGGAAAACACTCTAGGGGAAAAGATCGACAGGTTCGTAGCATAAATGCGACCGTATTTTGTTTGTACTCACCAATAAGTGAAGTCCTGATCCGCTTTATAAAAGTACTTAACTGTTCCTAGCTGATTATTAAGACGTCTGGCAAACATCCTCTGGATGTTTCCTGCCAGCCTGCAGGAATTTCCTGCCAGCCAGCTAGCCTGCATGTTGGACGCCCGTTAGGCATCCAACTGGAAAAGTAGGACGCTGGATACTCAATTTCCTGTCGAACAGAACACAAAGAGTAACAGTCAGATAAAATCGAGTCCAAGCGATGTTAAAAGCTCTGTACCTCAAGGTACAGTCCTTGCACCGCTGCTGTTCCTTATTCTCATATCTGATAGACAAAAATTACACGTTACAGCTTCGTGTCGTCCTTTGCAGACGACACAAAAATCAGCATGAAAATTACTTCTGCTGAAGACATTGAAAAACTACAAGAAGATGTCAACAAAGCTTTCGATTGGGCAGCAGAAAATAACATGATGTTTAACAGTGATAAATTTCAGGTACTCGGGTACGGCAAAATTCAGGATCTGAAACATAATACAGGGTACAAAACACAATCGAATCTTCCCATAGTAGAAAAACAGCATGTCAAGGATTTGGGAATAATGATGTCCGACGATCTAACGTTTAGGGAGCATAACCAAGCAAATATCGCGTCAGCCAGAAAAATGATCGGATGGATTACGAGAACTTTCAAATCCAGGGATCCCATCACAATGGTTGTACTCTTCAAGTCACTTGTGTTGTCCCGTCTCGAGTACTGCTCAGTACTCACTTCCCCCTTCAGAGCAGGAGAGATTGCTGAAATAAGAGGGAATACAGAGAACATATACGGCACGCATAGACGAGATAAAACGCCTAAATTATCGGGATCGTCTCAAAGCTCTCCAAATGTACTCTCTAGAAAGGAGACGAGAGAGATACCAAATAATATACACATGGAAAATACTGGAGGGCCAGGTCCCAAATCTACACAGTAAAATAACAACGTACTGGAGTGAACGATATGGAAGACAATGCAAGACTGAACCTGTGAAGAGCAGAGGTGCCATAGGCACAATCAGAGAACACTGTATAAACATCAGAGGTCTGCGGTTGTTCAACGTCCTCGCAGCGACTATAAGAAATATTGCCGGAACAACCGTGGACATCTTCAAGAGAAAATTGGACTGTTTTCTAAGAGAAGTTCCGGAGCAGCCGGGCTGTGGTGGGGTATGTGGCCCTGCTGGCCGCTCCAAGCAACAGCCTGGTGGACCAAACTCTCACAAGTCGAGCCTGGCCTCGGGCCGGGCTTGGGGAGTTGAAGAACTCCCAGAACCCCATCAAGCAGGTATCAAGCAGGTGCCAGTGGCCGTACCCTGGACACACATGGGGTGACCTAATACCCTCTTCTGATTATGGCCAGCGCTAAACAACTTAATAGGTGTCAACAACGTTGTCAGCAGATCTGAATACACAGCGTAGCCCTGCGCCCTCCAGCCCTTCAGACCTTTAGAGACAGCCCTGGGCAACGGAGCGTCAACACGCTCCCTCACACACTCTTAGCTAGATCCTGGCCCGGTGTAGAAGACTTGTATTTCCATAATAAAACCATGGAAAAGCAGAGGGCGTTTGGTACTCCAATTCCTGCCCACTACCGAGTAACCTTCGACCATCCCCGGTCAACAACAACTTAATCATTCTACAACAACATCAACTGGTATTACACTGGTGGCAGCTTACTGGGATTCACCCGCTATACTTCGGCTCACAGCAGCACAGCAGCGCACAGCAACAGTTCAGCATGGATACCGTGTGGGCACACGTACCTGACCACGTGAGTCAGGCACGTGTGCCCGTGCCTGACTCACCCAGCGCGCGCCCGTGCCTGGCTCCCTCATGGCGTGCTTCTGACTCACCACGCGCCACCAGCTGACTCGCCGTGACTCGCCGTGACTCACCGTGACTCAACGAGCCTTGACGCCTTTTGCCCTGCCTGACGCCCTGCTTGACGCCACCTTACCACCTCCCGCTGTCTGACCTGACGTCTCCTGCCGCCTCCCAACGCCGACGACGCTGCAGAACGACGCCGGACCTGTGACGACCAGATAATCTCTGCCCCGTTGAACGGATTGCAGCGCCAGCAGCCTTCAGCTCTAGTTAAGTACCCTTTGTTATTTGTGTAGTCGAGTAAACTGTGGACTTTCGTGGGCACAATGTAAACTTACTTTATGGATAACCGATACTCGCTCAGGCCTCGCTCGTGCACTTACCCCTACAGTCTACGGTCTCGTTCACTATCGGAGAGTAACTTACTCTTAACTAGTGAGCTCCCTACGCTCGCTCACTTACCCTTAGCCAGTGAACTCCCACCCCCAGCTCTCAATAGCTTATCCTTATTAACCTTTACAACCAGCAGCGACTCAGTAATCATGACTCAAGCCCCGAATACAGCGAGTTCTAACTCGAACACCGTTACAGTTCTTACACAGTCTGTTGACATTCACCCGTTTAATGGAAAGGATCCAACCCTCTTGGAGACATGGTTCGCTAGTGTAGAGGCTAGAGCGAAGAGCAAGGGTACTACTGTCACAGACGCGGACTATATCAGTATGGCGACGTCCACACTTGACTATAAATCTGGAGACGCGTATCTCGTAGCAGGAACACCTGACTTAAAAGAAAATTGTAAACTGGGAAGAATTTAAGAAATTTTTTCGTAGGAGATATATATCGGTAGTTGATCGTGATCCATTTGGTATTGCTCGCAAATTAGCTACTGCAGTAATGCGTCCTGATGAAACACGCAACGCTTTTCCCACGCGTCTAGCTACGCTACAGGACTCACTGGAGAAAGTCTTGATGGGTTCTAGATGGGACGCTAGTGGAAGCCTCACTATACAGAATGTGGGTAAACTATTGGCGTTCGGTGCCATGTAGAGTCATGCCCCCGAGGCCATACTGAAAGACATTGAGGCTAGGAATTTTGGTCCTACCCACACACTTTCGGACTTAATGGACGTCATGGTAGAGTCCACAGACAGACTAAAGTCCCGGGATTCTGCCCAGCTTTCTGCCGTTTTTCGTGGAAACAGTTCCCATACCACTGTGAACGTTGTCACGAGTTCTACCGCTGGACGTGTTCAGACTCTTGCTAGGTCGGCCGGGGAGCCGGTCGGCCGAGTGGACAGCACGCTGAACTTGTGATCCTGTAGTCCTGGGTTCAATCCTAGGCGCCGGCGAGAAACAAAGGGCAGAGTTTCTTTCACCCTATGCCCCTGTTACCTAGCAGTAAAATAGGTACCTGGGTGTTAGTCAGCTGTCACGGGCTGCTTCCTGGGGGTGGAGGCCTACCTTACCTTGAAGTTACCTTGAGGTGCTTCCGGGGCTTAGCGTCCCCGCGGCCAGGTCGTCGACCAGGCCTCCTGGTTGCCGGACTGATCAACCAGGCTGTTGGACGCGGCTGCTCGCAGCCTGACGTATGAGTCACAGCCTGGTTGATCAGGTATCCTTTGGAGGTGCTTATCCAGTTCTCTCTTGAACACTGTGAGGGGTCGGCCAGTTATGTCCCTTATGTGTAGTGGAAGCGTGTTGAACAGTCTCGGGCCTATGATGTTGATAGAGTTCTCTCTCAGAGTACCTGTTGCACCTCTGTTTTTCAACGGGGGTATTCTGCATATCCTGCCATGTATTCTGGTCTCATGTGATGTTATTTCTGTGTGCAGGTTTGGGACCAGCCCCTCTAATATTTTCCACGTGTAAATTATTATGTACCTCTCCCGCCTGCGCTCAAGGGAGTACAGTTTTAGGCTCTTTAGTCGGTCCCAATAGTTTAGATGTTTTACTGAGTTGATTCTAGCAGTAAAGGATCTCTGCAGGCTCTCCAGGTCAGCAATTTCTCCAGCTTTGAAAGGTGCTGTCATTGTGCAGCAGTACTCCACTCTAGAGAGCACAAGCGCTTTGAAAAGTATCATCATCGGTATAGCATCTCTAGTGTGAAAAGTTCTTGTTATCCAACCTGTCATTTTTCTTGCAGTTGTGACGGCTACTTTATTGTGTTCTTTAAAGGTAAGGTCTTCCGACATGAGTACACCCAGATCCTTTACAATGCCTTTTCGTTCTATGTTATGATTTGCCTGAGTTTTGTACGTGGTTTCCGTTTTTATATTTTCATTTTTTCCATAGCGCATGAGCTGGAACTTATCTTCGTTAAACACCATATTTTCTGTAGCCCATAGAAAGACCTGATCTACAACTGACTGGAGGTTCGCCGTGTCCTCTATGTTGCCTACTCTCATGAAGATCCTAGTGTCATCTGCAAAGGATGATACAGTGCTATAGGTTGTGTTCTTGTCTATGTCCGATATGAGGATGAGAAAAAGTACTGGAGCAAGCACAGTACCCTGGGGGACTGAGCTCTTCACGGTTGATGGGCTGGATTTTATTTTATTGACTATTACACATTGGGTTCTGTTGGTCAGGAAATTGTAGATCCATCTCCCTATTTTTCCGGTAATTCCTTTTGAACGCATTTTATGTGCAATAACACCATGGTCACATTTATCAAAAGCTTTTGCGAAATCTGTGTAAATTACATCAGCGTTTTGTTTGTCTTCCATAGCATCTAATGCCATATCATAGTGGTCCAGCAACTGCGACAGGCAAGAGCGCCCTGTTCTGAAACCATGTTGTCCGGGGTTATGGAGATGCTGTGATTCCATGTATTTTGTGATCTTACTTCTTAGCACTCTCAAAATTTTTTATGATGTGCGATGTTAGTGCTATCGGTCTGTAATTTTTTGCCTCTGCCTTATTTCCTCCTTTATGAAGTGGTGCTATCTCTGCTGTTTTTAGTATATCAGGAATAACGCCAGTATCTAGGCTTTGTCTCCACAGAATGTGGAGGGCCTGCGATAGTGGTTTTTTACAGTTCTTTATGAATATGGAGTTCCAAGAATCCGGGCCTGGTGCAGAGTGCATAGGCATACTGTTTATGGCTTCTTCAAAATCCAGTGGGGATAGGGTGACGTCTGATATATGATTTGATGTTGGTATCGTATCCATGAAAAATTCATTTGGGCCTGGTCGAGGACCGGGCCGCGGGGACACTAAAAGCCCCAAAATCATCTCACGATAACCTCAAGAAGGTCTCCTCCGCCTTCGTATGGCCCCCAGGTCATACTCTAGGACAGGCTCCCCTCAATACCCTCAGCGACCTCGAACGCCAGAATGTTTTAACTGTGGCAAACCAGGCCACCGTAAGGCAGTGCGTACATCAACTAACACTCGTTACCAACAGCATGCTAGACATAACAACACAGGCCAATCTCATAATCACACCCGTTCTTATTGCACATATCACCACCGACCTGGACTTGACACTGCTGACTGTAGAGCCCGCCGCTGTACTAACCAGGCTAACCGTTCTAGCCCTACTCCTCCTTCCCGTAAGCAACCGCAGGCTGCATCAACTAACCAGCGCCCACCGAGCCCTAAAACCCGACCAACTGCCCATGTTAGATAGGCAACAACTGACAGTCGCGACACAGATGGACATCGTTACTCGCACGTGACAAACGGCGCCACGGCGATCAAGGATAATGCAGACTCGACCGACGAAAACACACAGATCAGCCCTATGACTCTCAGTCGGAGTAAGGTGTAACAGTCTGGGTAAACGGTATGATGTAGGGAAGCAAGACGACCTCCCTGTATACTCAGTGCCTACCCGTAACAGGTACGGTACCTTAGCAGAGGAGGATACTATGCACCCACTACACACTGACGGTGCTCGTGTACATGTACTCCAGACACCACGTCTACCATGTCAGTCTCGTAATAACGTGTTTAATAGGATGCCTAACAAGGACACTGAAGGTCCTTTGATTTCAGCCACTCTGAAGGGTAAACAAGTTAAGATTTTCCTAGACACAGGAGCTAGAGTCAACATCACTATTGCTCTCCCCACCAGAGCGCTGCAGAATTTGACGTCATGGAGCCAATGGTGCGGGCGAGTGTGCGGCGACGCCTAAATGTGTATACTCGTTTCAGTTTTCTCACCTTAATTCTCGTGCTACGTCGTTCGTTTTGGTATCATTGTGTTCACAATTAAATTCCCTGCAGATGTATATGCATATAATGTCCAAAAGCCTGGCGAGACTCCCAACAGCAAAGCCTAAAGTCGGAAAAGTTACCTGTGAGCGGACAAAATCAGTAAAATGTTCGTTTTAGTTTTCTCACCTTAACTCTCGTGCTACGTCACTCGTTTTGGTATCATTGTGTTTCCAAATGAATTCCCTACAGGTGTATATGAATAAAATGTACAAAAGCCTGGCATGCCTCCCCGCAGGAAAGCCTAAAGTTACCCGTAAACGAGCACCAATTTGTACACTGCAACCAAATGTGTATACTCGTTCAGTTTGATAACATCAATTTTCATGTTACGTCTTTCATTTTGGTATCAAATTGTTCACAATAAAATGATGCATATTTTAAAACTAGTCCCATAATATTAGAGCAATAACTGGAATTTTTGCAAATATTTTAATTCTGGAAGCCCATCATCATAATTATTTATATCTTTCCAGTGTTCTGACATAAATTTTTGTGTTACATCTTTCATTTTGGTATCAAATTGTTCGCGACGTAAAGGCGCACATTGTAAAACTAGTCCCAACATAATAGCACAATAAATAGAATTTTAACAAATATTTTAAAATTTTGACCAAAAACCAATTTATACCATTTTAAAACCATAAAAAATTTATACCAATTTAAAACATATCCACTCAATTTAACGACCTCTTTTATACCGATCTGCCGGTAATAACGACCGGTTTGGGAGATCGGTATCTGGAGCCTTGTATACCGGTCTGGTGGTCGATATTACCGACGGTCGGTATTGGGTTTGTTTTGGCATCGGCAGCCCCCTCACATGGCGACCAGGCCACCGACCTCAATCATCCAGAGTGGTATATTAAATCTTAACTTTCTTTTAAAATGATTCAGTTTTATGAAGAAAATTCTAAATTATTGTTAATAAAATATTTTAAAACAATTGTTAAGCTAAATTCTTTGTTTTCGTATTAAATACCTTTTGTAGGTATTTAGGTATTTTTAGGTATAGGCAATAGGTATTTTTTTCCCCCATGGACCTAGAATGTACTGCGCCTGGCCATGTGACCGCTTTGTTTACTGTGAACTCACGCGGCTGAGAGCAATGTCTCAGAATATTAGCCAGTGAAAATCAGATTCAGACAAAAATAGATAAATTCATGATTTCAACGGTTCGTGAAAGCACCCACTGGGAATTCAACAAGTCATGCAGCATCTGCTGCCAGCGAGTGCCCTACAAGCCATGCTGCACCCCCCGATGCTGAATTCCCATCAACAAGTTGCGCATCCTCTGCCAGCAACGAATGTTCTGCAAGCTATGCTGCATCCGCTGATGCTGAATTCCCATCAACAAGTCGTGCAGCCTCTGCCAGCAACGAATGCTGTCGTGCAGCCTCCGCCAGCAACGAATGCTCTACAAGCCATGTTGCACCCGCTGATGCTGAATTCCCATCAAAAGTCGTGTAGCCTCCACTAACGATATAAAATATGATTGAAAGGCATATAAATTAGTGTAAAAAGTGTTAATAGAGTACAGTATTGTAAGTGTTAATGATTATTTAAGCCTTGACAAAAAGATACTGTACAGTGTAAATATACAGTAGAAATAATTTTCAATTGTGAATTAGAATTAGAACTCATGTGAATTAGTAGTAAGGCTAGCTGTTGTGTGAAGTGAATGCCTGGAAATAAGTGTACATACAGTATGTACTGTATACAATATAAACAATATAAAACAAGCGCTGCAGAGGACGACGTAATCTTCACAGCTTCGTAATCTTCAGCTTCATTAAAAGTAAGTCAGTTTACCAATTTTATTATAGTATTTCAACATAGTTTTTTTTTCAACAAAAGGTACATATTAATCTCTGCAAATGTATATTCTATCATTAGCAGAGAAAAGGTGAGCTCAAAATATTTCGTCTTGGCTAGCTCTCAGTGACAAGGCTCGATCGCCATGGTTATGGCCTGGCCGCCACAGCCTGTGTCGTAACATTAAAAATACATTACCTGCACTGTTCAGGGTAAAACAAAACATCTCTAAAATGTTATTGAGAAAATATTAACAATCACTGATTGATACATGAAATATTTTGCAATACAAAGGAATGAACTAATTTTTTCCCACCCATCTGGACTTGATCAGACCGTGTTCACACATCATCCATGCAGCAGCCACCAGCTGGCTTAATCGTCGGCGTGGCACTAAATTGGAACGCAATTACACAATGAACTTTATTTAATTTTAGTTATACAGTATAAAATATATCCTACCTGAATGTTACTTGAAAAATTACCCGATCTGACTTAACTTCGGAAATAACGGAGCTCCGGAAATAACGACCAGGGTACAGCCCCATATAGGCCGTTAAATTGAGTGGATACCGTAAGTGTTCGGACATCAAGTTTCATGTTTCCTCACACACATTGTTCACTTTGCCCATTATTCGTTACCGGTGTGAGTAGTGGATGAGGTCTCTACTGACTAGATAGTACATGCACTCACTCACACAACAAATCAAAATCAGATCGCGATCTCACCTGTGCATCTTAGTCCCACTGACTTCCCTGACGCCCAATCTCAGTTACTGACCATCCTCAACAAGCATCGCAACGTTGTTGCACTGACAGGTGAACAACTTGGGCTGACACACCTCATTATTCACAAAATTCCACTGGAACCAGGTACTCGCCCAATTTTTGTACCCGCGTACAGATTGCCTCAGTCTCAACGAGCTGTTGCAGACCAACTCATTGACGAGATGTTACACGACGGCATTATTAAGAAAGTACTTCACCATGGAATGCTCCATTAATCTTAGTACCCAAGAAGGATGGCTCTTGGCATCCTGTCGTTGATTTCAGGAAACTCAATCAAGTTACGATACCTGATAGATTCCCACTTCCCGTGCTTACTGACTTATTGCAGAACATACGTCAGAATAAGGTTTTTTCCACACTTGATGTGCCTTCATGAGAAAAAAAATACAGTTTCTCGGCCATAACGTCACCTCACAAGGCATCACCACTCTAGATTCAAAGATAAAAGCTGTCAAGAACTACCCAGTCCCTCATAATGCTGAAGCTGTACAAAAGTTCGTAGGCCTAGCTGGATTCTACCGCCATTTCATTGCCAGTTATTCAGTGATTGCATCTCCTCTCACTCACCTCCTTAAGAAAGATGTTCCATTCGTTTGGACAACTGATCAAGAGAAAGCATTTCAAACGCTCAAAGAAGCTCTGATATCTTCTCCCATTCTCAAGTTCCTAGACTTCACCAAACCGTTTATTTTAGTTACCGATGCCAGTAACATTGGGTTAGGTGCCGTACTCGCTCAAACTAGCGACAGAAAAGAACATGCCATTGCATATGCGAGCCGAGTCCTCTCTAAAGCTGAAAAGAATTATTCAACGACCGAGCGCGAAGCGCTGGTTGTCTTGTGGGCACTCAAACATTTCAGAGATATCATCTATAACTACCCTGTCCATGTACTGACGGACCACCAAGCTATCATTCCCTTGTTCAGAGACAAGAACCCAATAGGCAAGTTTGCCCGTTGGTCACTCACCATACAAGAGTTTCTACCCACGTTTGGATACTTACCTGGCAAACACAATGTAGTGGTCGATGCTCTCTCCCGTTACGTTGCTTCTGTTCACGTTGAATACCCTTCATTAGACTTGCGAGATGTAGAACTTGCACAATGACAAGACCCAATGTGGGCACCGATCATAAGCTTTCTCATGGACCCGCACACGACTCTTACGGTCAAGCCACCCGTACCACTCAAGGAACCAGTACTCTTAGATCATGTGCTCCATCGCAAAGTTTTGCTTGGATCTCCTGCCAGACTGGTACATCAACTTGCTATTCCTGCGTCGATAGTTCCTACCGTGTTAAAACTTGTTCACGACGCCCCGCACAGTGCGCATCCTGGCAAGGACTGCACCATCAAGCAGGCTCGTCTTACGAACTACTGGCCCAAAATGGCAAAACAGATTGAACGTCACGTGGATCAATGTCTAACCTGCCTAGCTCACAGAGGCCATGTTGCTGGCCCAAACACGATTTAGACTTACCCTACGATTAATCCACTTCGGGATCGTGTTTCTATGGATTTGTTAACAAATTTTGCTGAAACCTCCAGAGGAAATAAACATCTCTTTGTTATGGTAGATAACTTTTCTAGATACTCTAGATACGGTTCCAATTCTGAACAAAACTGCAGAAACTATAGCTAGTGCCTTTCATGATCTTGCAGGTACGGTCCACCTAGGGTGGACCGTACCGAGTGCTCTCTGACAATGGCCTGGAATTCAACAATTCTGTTCTGGAACAACTGGCTACATTGTACAACATCAAAAAGTGTAATATAATGCCTTATCAACCGGCTAGCAATGGCCTTGCTGAAAGAACTAACAAGAAGGTCCTTGACGCACTCAGAGTGACAGTCAATCGGGACAGTCACAAATGGGATGAACTTATGCCAATCGTCCAATGTTCTATAAACTCCTCTGTCAACTCCTCCATAGGAGACACACCTCACTTTGTGCTATTTGGGACGGACATGAGATTTCCTAATGCCATCATCTCCTCGCCGCCCGCGCCACTCTACAACCATGACGACTATGTTAAGGTCAAACGGAGAGACACTCAACTGGTGTTCCAGAGAGTCAAGGAACATCTCTCTAAAGCTACTGACGATTTCACGTGGTTACAAAACGCTTATGCTAAACCTACGAGAATAGGACCTGGATCTTTAGTAATGATCCTCAACCAGCGACGAGATGGTCCCCATGTACAAACTGAGAAGTTCCTTGGTCCTTACAGAGTTCTTGAGCATATCATAGGTAATAAATACAAACTGGAAAACCTAGCCACTGGAGAACAAGTACATGAGCATCTCAACCACATGAAATTAGCCCGTCTGACTGTCGACGATGACACCCCGACTCCTGTCCCTGACAACGTACCGTGTGACCCTACCCCTGTGACACCCACTTCGGTCTCAGACACGCCCAGCGATACTACCCCACCACGTACTCACACATACAATCTTCGGTCCAGACCTGTTATTTCGACAGTACACCACCAACAGTCTGATGATTCATCTTCGTGTGACTGTGGTGTTCCAGTCGGTAAGAGACAATGGATGAGTTCTATCTGCTCCCCTCTCCCTGCCTGTTCGTACATGCAAAGGAAGACTACGTTCGTGATGGACTAGCACCTAAGAAATTATAGTTTTATGACTAGATTTAAGAGTAATTACAACAATCATTTCGCAACCCTCGGCTCAATGTATATAGACCCTTCCACCTCGGGTATCTTTGTTCATAATTTATTGATCTTGTGTCTATACACTATGTAGGTCCTTGTGTTCCTGCCACGTTCATGCTCTCCATATTTTAGTGGAAATGTCGCTTATTCTATGTATTGCCATGTAATATATTGTGCCTACGTTAGTGTCTGCCGTTTATAATCTACTTAACAGGTAACACTGTGGCTGAGCATCATGAATTCCTACGCACAACTTCTGGTCCGCTGCCTCTACAACCTACTTCCTCTACCTGCAGCCGGACCTCCTGCCTCCAGTTTGTGCAGACATTTAGCTAGTTAAGTCATGATGCTTCATGGATAGCTTAGTTTTAGGATTATATTTAAGCAATGTACTTAATATTCATGCATGTCCGAGACGGTGTTGGACGTCTCCAAAAAAAAAAAATAAAAATAAAAATAAGCTTGTTTACGGCCACTATAGGTAAATCATCGTTTTCCTGTATATAATGTTAGTTAGGTACACACCCAAGGGTTGTCAGATTTGTCAAGCAGATCGCCGAGGACGCCGATGATAGCGTGCTGAGCGGTGTTGGACGCCGGTTAGGCGCCAGTGGACGTGCCCTGGACACACATATGGGGTGACCTAATACCCTCTTCTGATTATGGCCGGCGCTAAACAACTTAATACGTGTCAACAACGTTGTCAGCAGATCTGAATACACAGCGTAGCCCTGCGCCCTCCAGCCCTTCAGACCTTCAGAGACAGCCCTGGACAACAGAGTCAACACACGCTCCCTCACACACTCCTAGCTAGATCCTGACCCGGTGTAGAAGACATATTTTCATAATAAAACCCTGGAAAAGCAGTGGGCGTTTGGTACTCCAATTCCTGCCCACTACCGAGTAGCCTTCGACCATCCCCGGTCAACAACAACTTAATCATTCTACAACAACATCAACTGGTGTTACATGCAGGCACATCCTGCCAGCAAACCTGCAGGCACATCCTGCTAGTCAGCCTGCAGGAACATCCTGCCAGCCAACCTGCCAGTCTGCCTGCCTCACTCTCTGCCTGCCTCACTCTCTGCCTGCCTCACTCTCTGCCTGCCTCACTCTCTGCCTGCCATCCTGCTAACGGGTCGAGTGTGTTAGGCTTATCTTCGGGAGTGAGCCAGTCTCTCCCCCACCACACCCCCACCATCAACAAACACCCTCCCCCCCTATATCCCATACTCTCTCTTAAAGGTCACACGGTTCAACCATGTGACTATCCCTGCCTCCCTGCTTGCCTACCAGCCTGCCTCCCTCTCTGCCTGCCATCCAGCCTGCCTCCCTCTCTGCCTGCCATTCAGCCTGCCTCCCTCTGCCTGCCATCCAGCCTGCCTCCCTCTTTGCCTGCCATCCAGTCTGCCTCCCTCTTTGCCTGCCATCCAGCCTGCCTCCCTCTCTGCCTGCCATCCAGCCTGCCTCCCTCTCTGCCTGCCATCCAGCCTGCCTGCCATCCAGCCTGCCTCCCTCTCTGCCTGCCATCCAGCCTGCCTCCCTCTCTGCCTGCCATCCAGCCTGCCTCCCTCTCTGCCTGCCATCCAGCCTGCCTCCCTCTCTGCCTGCCATCCAGCCTGCCTCCCTCTCTGCCTGCCATCCAGCCTGCCTCCCTCTCTGCCTGCCATCCAGCCTGCCTCCCTCTCTGCCTGCCATCCAGCCTGCCTCCCTCTCTGCCTGCCATCCAGCCTGCCTCCCTCTCTGCCTGCCATCCAGCCTGCCTCCCTCTCTGCCTGCCATCCAGCCTGCCTCCCTCTCTGCCTGCCATCCAGCCTGCCTCCCTCTCTGCCTGCCATCCAGCCTGCCTCCCTCTCTGCCTGCCATCCAGCCTGCCTCCCTCTCTGCCTGCCATCCAGCCTGCCTCCCTCTCTGCCTGCCATCCAGCCTGCCTCCCTCTCTGCCTGCCATCCAGCCTGCCTCCCTCTCTGCCTGCCATCCAGCCTGCCTCCCTCTCTGCCTGCCATCCAGCCTGCCTCCCTCTCTGCCTGCCATCCAGCCTGCCTCCCTCTCTGCTCGCCATCTAGCATGTCTCCCTCTCTGCTCGCCATCCAGCCTGCCTCCCTCTCTGCTTGCCATCCAGCCTGCCTCCCTCTGCCTACCATCCAGCCTGCCTTCCTCTCTGCTTGCCATCCAGCCTGCCTCCCGTGCCTGCCATCCAGCCTGCCTCCATCTCTGCCTGCTATCCAGCCTGCCCCCCTCTCTGCCTGCTATCCAGCCTGCCCCCCTCTCTGCCTGCCTCCCTCTCTGCCATCCAGCCTGCCTCCCTCTGCCTGCCATCCAGCCTGCCTCCCTCTCTGCCTGCTATCCAGCCTGCCCCCCTCTCTGCCTGCCTCCCTCTCTCTCTCTGCCATCCAGCCTGCCTCCCTCTCTGCCTGCTATCCAGCCTGCCCCCCTCTCTGCCTGCCTCCCTCTCTCTCTCTCTGCCATCCAGCCTGCCTCCCTCTGCCTGCCATCCAGCCTGCCTCCCTCTCTGCTTGCCATCCAGCCTGCCTCCCTCTGCCTGCCATCCAGCCTGCCTCCCTCTCTGCCTGCTATCCAGCCTGCCCCCCCCCCTCTCTGCCTGCCTCCCTCTCTCTCTGCCATCCAGCCTGCCTCCCTCTCTGCCTGCCATCCAGCCTGCCTCCCTCTCTGCCTGCCATCCAGCCTGCCTCCCTCTCTGCCTGCCATCCAGCCTGCCCCCCTCTCTGCCTGCCATCCAGCCTGCCCCCCTCTCTGCCTGCATCCCTCTCTCTCTGCCATCCAGCCTGCCTCCCTCTCTGCCTGCCATCCAGCCTGTCTCCCTCTCTGCCTGCCATCCAGCCTGCCTCCCTCTCTGCCTGCCATCTAGCCTGCCTGCCATCTAGCCTGCCTCCCTCTGCCTGCCATCCAGCCTGCCTCCCTCTCTGCCTGCCATCCAGCCTGCCTCCCTCTCTGCCTGCCTCCCTCTCTGCCTGCCATCCAGCCTGCCTCCCTCTCTGCCTGCCATCCAGCCTGCCTCCCTCTCTGCCTGCCATCCAGCCTGCCTCCCTCTCTGCCTGCCATCCAGTCTGCCTCCCTCTGCCTGCCATCCAGCCTGCCTCCCTCTCTGCCTGCTATCCAGCCTGCCCCCTCTCTGCCTGCCTCCCTCTCTCACTGCTATCCAGCCTGCCTCACTCTGCCTGCCAT
Organism: Procambarus clarkii; assembly: GCF_040958095.1. Classification (NCBI taxonomy): domain Eukaryota; kingdom Metazoa; phylum Arthropoda; class Malacostraca; order Decapoda; family Cambaridae; genus Procambarus; species Procambarus clarkii. Next base: position 22,053,360 of record NC_091194.1, read on the forward strand.
CCAGCCTGCCTCCCTCTCTGCCTGCCATCCAGCCTGCCTCCCTCTCTGCCTGCCATCCAGCTTGCCCCTCTCTCTGCCTGCCATCCAGCCTGCCCCCTCTCTGCCTGCATCCCTCTCTCTCTGCCATCCAGCCTGCCTCCCTCTCTGCCTGCCATCCAGCCTGCCTCCCTCTCTGCCTGCCATCCAGCCTGCCTCCCTCTCTGCCTGCCATCCAGCCTACCCCCCTCTCTGCCTGCCTGCCTCCCTCTGCCTGCCATCCAGCCTGCCTCGCTCTGCTTGCCATCCAGTCTGCCTCCCTCTCTCTCTGCCATCCAGTCTGCCTCCCTCTCTGCCTGCCATCCAGCCTGCCTCCCTCTCTGCTTGCCATCCAGCCTGCCTCCCTCTGCCTGCCATCCAGCCTGCCTCCCTCTATGCCTGCCATCCAGCCTGCCCCCCTCTCTGCTTGCCTCCCTCTCTGCCTGCCGTCCAGCCTGCCTCCCTCTCTGCCTGCCATTAAGCCTGCCTCCCTTTCTGCCTGCCATCCAGCCTGCCTGCCATCCAGCCTGCCTCCCTCTCTGCCTGCCATCCAGCCTGCCTCCCTCTGCCTGCCATCTAGCCTGCCTCCTTCTCTGCCTGCCATCCAGCCTGCCTGCCTGCCATCCAGCCTGCCTCCCTCTGCCTGCCATCTAGCCTGCATCCTTATCTGCCTGCCATCCAGCCTGCCTGCCTCTCTGCCTGCCATCCAGCCTGCCTCCCTCTCTGCCTGCCATCCAGCCTGCCTCCCTCTCTGCCTGCCATCCAGCCTGCCTCCCTCTCTGCCTGCCATCCAGCCTGCCTCCCTCTCTGCCTGCCATCCAGCCTGCCTCCCTCTCTGCCTGCCATCCAGCCTGCCTCCCTCTCTGCCTGCCATCCAGCCTGCCTCCCTCTCTGCCTGCCATCCAGCCTGCCTCCCTCTCTGCCTGCCATCCAGCCTGCCTCCCTCTCTGCCTGCCATCCAGCCTGCCTCCCTCTCTGCCTGCCATCCAGCCTGCCTGCCATCCAGCCTGCCTGCCATCCAGCCTGCCTGCCTGCCTGCTTTTCTGCCTGCCATCCAGCCTGCCTGCCAGCCTGCTTTTCTGCCTGCCATCCAGCCTGCCTGCCAGCCTGCCTGCCTGCCAGCCTGCTTTTCTGCCTGCCATCCAGCCTGCTTGCCTGCCTGCTTTTCTGCCAGCCATCCAGCCTGCCCCCTCTCTGCCTGCCATCCAGCCTGCCCCCTCTCTGCCTGCCATCCAGCCTGCCCCCTCTCTGCCTGCCATCCAGCCTGCCAAAAATATACGATGATGTACATTTAAAAAACAAATCTAGGTCACAGGTCTGTCGATTGTGGTCCCTCCCCCACCACCGACACCCCCCCCCCCCCCCCCCTTCAACACACACACACACACACACACAAAATAAGAAGGTTGCTGCAATTGAAATACCTGACTTTAGGAGAGGACATTATGGCAACCTTAGAAATTTTTTTAGCGAGTATAATTGGACAGACTTGTTGCTAGGGAAGGAAGTGAATGAGATGTATGTCAGGTTTTGTGAAATAAATGATAAAGGCACAAAAAAATTTATACCAAAACAGAGATGCAGAACTAGGAAACAGGATTGGTTCAACAGAAATTGCGAGAGGGCCAGGGACCAAAAGACACAAAAATGGAATCAATACAGGAAGAGGCCAAACCCCCAAACATACCAGCGATACAAAGATGCGAGAAACAACTACACGGCAGTGAGGAGAGAAGCAGAAAGAAATTTTGAAAAAGGGATTGCAGACAAATGTAAAACAGAACCAGGTGTATTCTATAAATTCATAAACAACAAATTACAGGTAAAGGATAATATTCAGAGGTTGAAAATGGGAAATAGATTCACGGAAAATGAAAAGGAAATGTGTGAAACATTAAATGAAAAGTTCCAAAGTGTGTTTGTACAAAATGAAATCTTCAGGGAACCAGATACAATAAGAATTCCAGAGAACAACATAGAGCACATAAAGGTGTCTAGAGATGAAGTGGAAAAAATGCTCAAGGAGCTAAATAAGAACAAAGCAGTTGGTCCAGATGGAGTTTCACCATGGGTTCTGAGAGAATGTGCACCTGGGCTCAGCATTCCACTTCAACTGAATTTTCAGGTATCCCTGTTTATAGGAGTTGTAGCTGATGTGTGGAAAAAGGCTAACATAGTTCCAATCTACAAAAGTGGAAGCAGGGACGACCCCCTTAATTTTAGACCTGTATCATTGACAAGTGTAATAGTCAAAATATTGGAAAAAATAATTAAAACTAAATGGGTAGAACACCTGGAGAGAAATGATATAATATCAGACAGACAGACAGTATGGTTTTCGATCAGGAAGATCCTGTGTATCGAATTTACTCAGTTTCTATGATCGAGCAACAGAGATATTACAGGAAAGAGATGGTTGGGTTGACTGCATCTATCTGGACCTAAAAAAGGCTTTCGACAGAGTTCCACATAAGAGATTGTTCTGGAAACTGGAAAATATTGGAGGGGTGACAGGTCAGCTTCTAACATGAATGAAAAATTTTCTGACTGATAGAAAAATGAGGGCAGTGATCAGAGGCAATGTATCGGACTGGAGAAATGTCACAAGTGGAGTACCAAAGGGTTCAGTTCTTGCACCAGTGATGTTTATTGTGTACATAAATGATCTACCAGTTGGTATAAAGAATTATATGAACATGTTTGCTAATGATGCTAAGATAATAGGAAGGATAAGAAACTTAGATGATTGTCATGCCCTTCAAGATGACCTGGGCAAAATAAGTATATGGACCACCACTTGGCAAATGGAATTTAATGTTAATAAATGCCATGTTATGGAATGTGGAATAGGAGAACATAGACCCCACACAACCTATATATTATGTGAGAAATCTTTAAAGAATTCTGATAAAGAAAGAGATCTAGGGATGGTTCTAGATAGAAAACTATCACCTGAGGACCACATAAAGAACGTTGTGCGAGGAGCCTATGCCACGCTTTCTAACTTCAGAATTACTTATAAAACATGGATAGCGATATACTAAAGAAATTGTTCACGACTTTTGTCAGGCCAAAGCTAGAATATGCAGCGGTTGTGTGGGGCCCATATCTCAAGAAGCACATCAACAAACTGGAAAAAGAGCAAAGACATGCTACTAAGTGGCTCCCGGAACTGTAGGGCAAGAGCTACGAGGAGAGGTTAGAGACATTAAATATGCCAAAACTAGAAGACAGAAGAAAAAGAGGTGATATGATCACTACATACAAAATAGTAACAGGAATTGGTAAAATCGATAGGGAAGATTTCCCGAGACCTGGAACTTTAAGAACAAGAGGTCATAGATTTAAACTAGCTAAATACAGATGCCGAAGAAATATAAGAAAATTCAATTTCGCAAACAGAGTGGTAGACGGTTGGAACAAGTTAGGTGAGAAGGTGGTGGAGGCCAAGACCGTCAGTAGTTTCAAAGCGTTATATGACAAAGAGTGCTGGGAAGACGGGACACCACGAGCGTAGCTCTCATCCTGTAACTACACTTAGGTAATTACACACACACACTCAAAGGTCACGTGGTTCACCTCAACATCCGTACATCCCTTCCTGCCTGCCTACCTGCCTGCCTGCCTGCCTCCTTCCCAGTCTGCCAGTCTGCCTGCCTGCCTGCCTGCCAGCCTGTCTCCTTCCCAGTCTGCCTGCCAGCCAGCCTGCCAGCCAGCCTGCCAGCCAGCCTGCTAGCCAGCCTGCCAGCCTGCCTGCCTGCCAGCCAGCCTTTCCCTCCTCCCTACTTCTCACTACTTCCCTCCCTTCCTGCCAACCTCCTAGCATCTCTCCCTACCTTCCCCTTCCTCCTAGCATCTCTCCCTCCCTCCCTTTCTGAGTAATTCTCTCCCCCTCTCTCACTGATTCTCCCCCCTCTCTCATACTGCCTCCCACCTAAGCTCTCCCATCCATCCACCCACCAGTCAGCCATCACTGACAATGCCTGCATTTGGAGCCGACATGGTGCAAAGATGTTTCTTGATTGTGCAGATATGTAAAACAAAAGCACAGAATGAACATTCCAGCCTTATGACAATTCAAAATAATAAGAATAATAAGCCGTGAATCTGTGAAGTCACAGTGGGCAAACTGGACCATCTCCCACCCACCACCACTAGCCGGCGTGACACTTGGCGGACCCCTTCCTACCCAAACTTTGTTCGGGTAGCATGACTCCCCAACCCCAATCGGGAAACTGGAAGTGTCGGATAACTAAAGTTCGGAAACCAAGTGGTGCTCTGTACCTGTAATTAAAAAAAAAAAGTCACATACCAGTATGGGGGTAATAGAAAAATTCCGATTGCCGATTTAAATTTAGCAGGCCTGGTCGATGGCAGTAGCGGGGGACGCTAAGCCCCGAAAACACCTCAAGGTAAGGTAAGGCTCACAATAAATGTTTTACGACAAAAAACCAGTGCTGAATGTAATGAAATGCCATTTTCTGGGTGAGACCCTGAGGCTCCCCGGAGCTTATCCAGGCTGATATGCTAATGTCAGACTATGGCATCAGTTATGTGAATGGAGTTCTGTGGGCCTACCAGGGATCACGAGCCAGAACCTGGCCCCTCAGAGAGACATGGGGGAGCAATGGCCTACAGAAACTCCCATGTGGTTGGAAGCATTCTATGTCTGCCATCGACCTGGTCAGGCACCCAGAAAGGGAAGTGTCCAAAAACAAACCCCTATTCTGGTGAAAATTGCTACCAAAAGCCGAACAAGAACTCCCCCAAAAAGAAACGAGCAAACGAGCATGATGTCGCACATCGCTGCGCCGCTGTCGGCGCAGCTCCCCCTTCCCGGGAGGGGGAAGCAGGAGTCCCAGACCCCCGCCTGGCTATCCACCCTTCAGTTCTGACGCTGGATGTCAAAACACGCAAAAAAAATGCAGACTGGAGGGAGGGAGGGATGCCGGGGAGCCACCGAGTTTCGCCCAGAAAATGGCGTTTCATTACATTCAACGCTGGTTTTCTGGGGGGGGGGGGGAGGAAGCCCCCTTCGGCTCCCTACCCACAGAGAAAAAGTAAAGGGACTTACCCTGGAAGCGGTCGCTGTTCACTCCTCAACTTGAAGTCAAGACAACTGGCTGCAACCACCGACCCAAAGCGACATAGGGCAGAGAACGTTCACGAGATATCAAGCAGCCAGGACCCTGCTCAACCGCCAAAATCCCTGTGCCCAAATGTCAGCCCAGGACATGTCACCAAAATCGGCAGCAAGATCAGCGAACGAGGAAACGTCATGGGCACAGGGATAGACCACAGGCTGGCTAGCTTTAACAACCCTGCGCACGACCTGGGAGACACGCACCGACGAACATGGAAGAAGGGAAACCGGGTCAACCCAAAGCGTGTCCCCGGACACAGAGGCACGCAAATAACGGTGGAGGGCCGCAACCGGACACAAAACATGATGCACCCCCGGCCAGACCAACCAAGTATCAACAACCGAAGGAACCATCTGGAAAGCAGCAGTCTCATTCTTTGCCAGAAAAGAAGGAGACAGCTGCAGACGAACAAACCTATCGCCACAACAGAAGGAGCAGAACAACCCCTACACCGGAGAAGAGCATGAAGCTCTCCAACCAAACCCCTAGAGATCAATGCCAAAAAAAAAAAAGAGCCCCGAGAAACAATCCTGAACCGAAGAGGCCACAACAAACCATGGAGAAGATAGCACCCTGTCCAATGACCAGGATGGCTCAGGCAGCGCATGAGCAGGCCGGAGGTGAAACAACGCACGAGACAGCTTGCGAAACGGCACAGACGTAATATCAATACCGAAAGCAAGCTGAAGCTGCTCCGCCAGCGCCACACGATACAAGCAACAGTATGGGGCAAGATGACAGCTCCGTACCTCCACAAGAAAAGGACAAGACCACGCCAACAAACGCAGCTACCTAAGAAGGGACAAAAGGAAAGGAAGGACCCCCAAAAAAACCACATTGCCGCCAAGAAGAAGCACCCAGGTGGGACACCAACGAAATCACCCGACCACCAACAGAAGGTGAGAGACTCGAGGCAGAACCAAACCAGCCCAACCACGGGCCAATCGAGCCTAGGAAGAGGCAGAGCCGCGGGAAGATCTCGGGTACAACCACTGAGCCAGCAGGTTCGGAAACCCAAGCCGGCAAAGGAGGAGACAGAACATCTGACGTACAGAAAAACATCCCAACGCCAGCGAGCTCGCCAGGAGATCGAAGACAACGGTTCCGACGCGAGACTCTAGAGAAGGGACACCGCAAGACCGTGAAAATGCCAACAGGCAAGGTAAGCCAGGAAACCAGGAACCCAAACCTGGCAATAGGAGAGCCAAAAGGCACAAACAAAACACACAACAATGTGTAGGATAAAATGAGAAAACAGAAAAACACAAGAAAAAGACCAGAAGAACAGCCCCAGCACCAACGACCAGGGACAAGAGCGTAGAAGGAAGATGAGGAACGAAGAAGGCAAGTAGGAAACGGGAATGAAAGGGACACGTCCAACAACACACACAGTCGCTGGTCATGTCCCAACAAGCCATGCCAACAACACACACAGTCGCTGGTCATGTCCCAACAAGCCATGCCAACAACACACACAGTCGCTGGTCATGTCCCAACAAGCCATGCCAACAACACACACAGCCGCTGGTCATGTCCCAACAAGCCATGCCAACAACACACACAGTCGCTGGTCGTGTCCCAACAAGCCATGCCAACAACACACACAGTCGCTGGTCGTGTCCCAACAAGCCATGCCAACAACGCACAGAGTCGTTAGATACGTCACAACACAAGACTAAACGGAAAAGGTGTAAAGGTATGGCCACCAGACCAGTACCCGAACCAAGGTGTACGAGCCACCTAACCTTGACCTTGAGGTTACCTTGAGGTGCTTCCGGGGCTTAGCGTCCCCGCGGCCCGGTCGTCGACCAGGCCTCCTGGTTGCCGGACTGATCAACCAGGCAGTTGGACGCGGCTGCTCGCAGCCTGACGTATGAGTCACAGCCTGATTGATCAGGTATCCTTTGGAGGTGCTTATCCAGTTCTCTCTTGAACACTGAGGGGTCTGCCAGTTATGCCCCTTATGTGTGGTGGAAGCGTGTTGAACAGTCTCGGGCCTCTGATGTTGATAGAGTTCTCACTCAGAGTACCAGTTGCACCTCTGTTTTTCAACGGGGGTATTCTGCACATCCTGCCATGTCTTCTGGTCTCATGTGATGTTATTTCTGTGTGCAGGTTTGGGACCAGCCCCTCTAATATTTTCCACGTGTAAATTATTATGTACCTCTCCCGCCTGCGCTCAAGGGAGTACAGTTCTAGGCTCTTTAGTCGGTCCCAATAGTTTAGATGTTTTACCGAGTGGATTCTAGCAGTAAAGGATCTCTGCACGCTCTCCAGGTCAGTAATTTCTCCAGCTTTGAAAGGTGCTGTCATTGTGCAGCAGTACTCTACTCTAGAGAGCACAAGCGTTTTGAAAAGTATCGTCATCGGTATAACATCTCTAGTGTGAAAAGTTCTTGTTATCCAACCTGTCATTTTTCTTGCAGTTGTGACGGCTACTTTATTGTGTTCTTTAAAGGTAAGGTCTTCCGACATGAGTACACCCAGATCCTTTACATTGCCTTTTCGTTCTATGTTATGATTTGCCCGAGTTTTGTACGTGGTTTCCGTTTTTATATTTTCATTTTTTCCATAGCACATGAGCTGGAACTTATCTTCGTTAAACACCATATTATTTTCTGTAACCCATAGAAAGACCTGATCTACATCTGACTGGAGGTTCGCCGTGTCCTCTATGTTGCCTACTCTCATGAAGATCCTAGTGTCATCTGCAAAGGATGATACAGTGCTATAGGTTGTGTTCTTGTCTATGTCCGATATGAGGATGAGAAAAAGTACTGGAGCAAGCACAGTACCCTGGGGGACTGAGCTCTTCACGGTTGATGGGCTGGATTTTATTTTGTTGACTATTACACATTGGGTTCTGTTGGTCAGGAAATTGTAGATCCATCTGCCTATTTTTCCGGTAATTCCTTTTGAACGCATTTTATGTGCAATAACGCCATGGTCACATTTATCAAAAGCTTTTGCGAAATCTGTGTAAATTACATTCGCGTTTTGTTTGTCTTCCATAACATCTAATGCCATATCATAGTGGTCCAGCAACTGCGACAGGCAAGAGCGCCCTGTTCTGAAACCATGTTGTCCGGGGTTATGGAGTTGCTGTGATTCCATGTATTTTGTGATTTTACTTCTTAGCACTCAAAATTTTTTATGATGTGCGATGTTAGTGCTATCGTTCTGTAATTTTTTGCCTCTGCCTTATTTCCTCCTTTATGAAGTGGTGCTATCTCTGCTGTTTTTAGTATATCAGGAATAACGCCAGTATCTAGGCTTTGTCTCCACAGAATGTGGAGGGCCTGCGATAGTGGTTTTTTACAGTTCTTTATGAATATGGAGTTCCAAGAATCCGGGCCTGGTGCAGAGTGCATAGGCATACTGTTTATGGCTTCTTCAAAATCCAGTGGGGATAGGGTGACGTCTGATATATGATTTGATGTTGGTATCGTATCCATGAAAAATTCATTTGGGTTATCAATCTTTAGTGTGTTTAATGGCTCGCTGAAAACAGTCGTACTGCGTCCTCAGTAGCTCGCTCATTTCTTTGTTGTCATCGGTGAAAGTTCCATCTCCCTTTCGCAGGGGCCCGATACTAGATGTGGTTTTTGATCTTTATTTTGCATAGGAGAAAAAATATTTCGGATTTCTTTCTATTTCACTGATGGCCTTTTGCTCTCTTTGCCTCTCCTGGGTTTTGTATGATTCTTGTAGCTTCCGTTCAATTGTTTCTATTTCTCTACCTAACCTTCTTCGCCGTTCTTGAGATGGGTGCGACTCTCAAGTTGTTCCGCGATTCGTTTTCTTCGCCTATATAGGGAACGACGTTCCCGTTCCAATCTGCATCTCTTCCTCTTTTTTCTTAGAGGTATGCGGTTTGAACATATTTCTAGTGCTACCGAGCTTATTTTTTCCAGGCACTGGTTCAGGTTTGCATTTTCTGTGCCACGAGGATATGATCGCCACATTCAAGATTCTCAAAGGAATTGATAGGGAAGAGAAAGACCGACACCCAGGGGCACACCCACCAGGGGACACCGGTGGAATGAGAGCCGAAATAAGTCATAGACATAGGAAAGAAGTATTGCAGTGTCAGTAGACAAACGGAACGCATGAGGAAACGATGTGGTGGAGGATGACACCCCACATAGCTTCAAGCGTAGATATGACAGAGCCCAGCAGGCTCAGGAACCAGTACATTAGCGAATGACAGGTGAGAAGCGGGACCAAAAAGCCAGAGCTCAACTCCCGCAAGCACAACTAGGGAAGTACAACTAGGTAAGTACAGAGAATCCAATGTATATGGAAGGGTTAAGCCAGGCACTGCAAGATGGGCAAGGAATGAGTGACTCAGATAAGACCCAAAACGTCACCTCATAACATCCTGACACAGTAACATTTACCCCATAACATACACCCGCACCATTGTACCTCGTAACCTGGTGGGGCCCCTTGCTGGACTCAATCATGGGTTGGACATGCATAAGAGTGGGACTAGATGGGGTATAAATACGAGCTGTCTCGTATGGCCCATTAGGCCTGATGCATTCAACTGTGTTCAGATGTCCTTGTATTCGTATCCAAAAACCACAAACCAGCGCCAGGCCGAAAGAGACGCCAGACCGCATAAATTCACCTGCAGAACGTAGGCACGAACGTGTCACGACATAACGTAGCCGAGAAGATGCCGGGAAAACCATCAGTGGAAGAAGACAAAGTCGCACATGCAGGAGAAGAGTAGGGTAGAGGCGAAGGCAGCGCCCCACACCCATATGCAGGGAAAACCCGGCATCCTCCCCATAGCAGCATTCCAGAACACCCCCAGTAACTATGGGGCACGGAATGGAGAATTGAGAGGAGCGAGAGGTGAAGCACCCGAGAGGAAAGGACGCAGTCCTTTTCTATTGATGGTGTGCACCAGCACACCACCCATATCAAAATAAACTACCACAGCACATGTGCAGCCGCAGGGACACCAGATTTGGGCTGCCGAAGTCGCGAGCTGAAGAAATAAAAATCACAAATTTGACTACAAACAAGACAAAACATTTTTGTTAATGATTCATTCCCTTTCAGAGTGCACAGGTCAGCGGTTAACAGTAGACGAAAAGAGTAGTAAGTAGCAAAACATACATAGCATAGCTCTTTATTTGGGCTAAGTAGCCCAATCTGGCAACCCTGTGCAGCGCAGGACAGGAGGTTCGATCCACACAACCCACTCAGTGGGAAGGTGCCAACTAGGAATAGTGAAAGAAAATGAGCAGAGCCGAGACAGAGCACGGAGAGAAGATACAATCATGAAAGAACGAAACAGGACTGAAAACCGAGAAGAAGCACTTAGGACCAACAAGCCCTAGAAAGGACCGGAGGGAAACCACACTGGAAGGCGACAGACATTCCAATAATATGGGAAGAAGCAAACCTTCCCCGAACCTTCGAGAACATACAGAAGCAAGCGTAAAGCACGAAGGCACATAAAGGCATAGTCACACCCGAGACCAAAAGTCATGCAGAACCCCGAGAAGAGGTTCCTTCACATAACGGTGGAGGCCCGTCCCAAGAAGAAGGGTGGAGAAACTGAGAAAAGTACCCACTGACAGGACGGAACCTACGGATCCAAGGGACAAGGATCTGAACCCGGGGAGGGGCCGACTCCCAACAACTCATACAGAGGGGGGAAGAAAAACCCCACTCCTCGTAACCCCAAACCCCGCCCAGAGGGTAGAAAAACCCCGGCGGGGTCCAATGGGGCCCGAGGCTCCCCAAGTCAGCCCCTCACCAGCCCCGGGAACCCACACAGCAGGCCCCGAGGCTGAGCCGTCCTCTCCAAAGCCCTAGTGGGGCAGCCAGACAAGTACTAAGGAAAGGAGCCCACTGGCAGATTTATACAACACGGCTGGAGGAACAGGCTCGAATGCCTCCATCGCTACCCCAGAAGGGGAATTCCCTGAGACCGCCTGAGTCTCAAGACCACCGAAGCCCAGTCCCGACTCCAAACCCAGAGACGGTAAGGATCCGGAAGCAGGGAGGAAGGGGGGGACCAGACAAGACCACAACAGGGGAAAAACAAGGGGGCGTGGAAGGAAACAAAACTGAAGCAACCAACACCCCCAAGTCCTGTCACACCAACCAAAACGGGGCTTCCGGGGAGCAAACAACCTAGCGCGTTGCCACCACCGAAACGCAATGTGCAACGCCCGTGCTGCCTGCACCCGCATAGTTCGCATAAGACTGGGTAACTGAGTCACAAACAAGCAACAAAACTCGTAGGACTCCAGGCCGAAGGTGCCACCGACCCCACAAGCAGCAGACGGAGGCAAAGACAGTGAGTCACCCTGAGACAAGGGGACAGAGCAACCCTCGAACTCGCTCAAGGGGGGGGGGGACTCCGGGGTCACATCCATCAGACCCACGCGTTTCCGTGGGGATTCCCAGAGTCTTGAGACAGAACTCATGCTCAGGGAAGCCCAGGCAGGGTACTGCTAACAGGCCCCAAGGTCTATCAAACAACCTTCTAACTGAACCCCCAGGATGTGTACACTCACGGGGACCTAGCAGGAGGAACCACCGGAAGAAGGAAGAGTACTTAGTACACAGGGGGCAAGAACCAAGGCAGGCCCCTTCTCCCAGGCAGAAAAAGAAAAAGAAAACCCCACAAGAGGATAGCGTACCCAGGTGGAACAGAGCCGGCCGCTATCATTGGTGAAAACAAGCTGCGCAGTACTCTGCACCCCTACCAGTGCAAACTGCACCACACCCTAAGGTGAACAAGGGAGACAGAACACCCGAGCACACAAAGGGCGGCCGAAAACCAAGTAGTCAACGGCCTAGCAGAGGCAGAACCCAAGGAACTTGTGGAAGGTGGCTCTAAGCCCCAAGGGCAGTACTTACAGGGCACCTAGGGAAGGAAACCCTAGGCGCATGCAGCCCGAGTACTGGTGAATCACTCCCGGCTCACGCACCACCTAGAAGACGTCACCACACTCTAGGTACAGTGCTGAAACAACCACTGGAGCCGGAGCACATGGCCGCTGCCTATAGCTTCAGGCTCAGAACTGAAGGGTGGATAACAGGCATGTGGGGTCTGGGGCCCCCCCCCTTTCCCCCTCACAGGGAGAGGGGGGAGCTGCGCAGACAGCGGCGCGGCGACGTGTGACGTCATGCTCGTTTGCTCATTTCTTTTTGGGGAGTTCTATCCACTTGTTTGGCTTTTGGTAGCAATTTTCACCAGAATTGGGGTTTATTTTGGGACGCTTACCTCTCTGGGTGCCTGACCCGGTCAATGGCAGACACAGAATGCTTCCAACCACATGGGGGTTTCTATAGGCCATTGCTCCCCCATGTCTCTCTGAGGGGGCCAGGTTCTGGCTCGTGGTCTCCGGTAGGCCCACAGAACTTCATACATATGACTGATGCCAAAGTCTGACATTAGCATATCAGCCTGTATAGCTCCGGGAAGCCGAAGGGGCTCCCCCCCCCAGAAAATGTGTTAACCAGTTATTTGTTGTAGTAATATATGACTTGCATGTGCCAAGACGTAAAACTATTTCTCAAAACAATGCCTGCATTATTTTTTAAGTACAGTACCAATGTTTACATTAAGATTAATACCATGTTGCAATGTTTCAATAATATGAATACTAAATTAAAACTAAATCTAAAATGCTTGACATATTTTTGCATAATAATATTCAAAGCTATGACTAATGAAATTTAGAAATGATGGCTCAGACAATTCATTTATGTAGGAATTTCTATGAGAGATGGAGAGGCACTGTGGAACCATAATTATGAACAAAGGAAATATGACATGATCCAAATGATACCCTGCCTACAGATACTATTTAATATGATGTTTTTGTAGCACTGTTAGATTTCACAAGCACAATTAGACGAGTACACTCAACAGCATTTGTTAGTATTCTATGCAAACATTACAAAACAAGATCAGTACTGTATGTAACACAGAATCTGTGTAAACACTGTACAAAGAGCCAATAAATTATATTCAGAAAAAAAAGAAAATCTAGTGCCGAATGTAACGAAATGCCTGTTTCTGGTTGAGTCGAAGTGGATCCCAGAAGATGTCTTGCTGATATTGCTCTACAATAAAGTCACATTAGTTGCAAAGTACTGGTTCACTAGAGCCAGAACCAGAAGGAAGCGTGCGACAATTCCCGACCCTGCCAGGAAAAGCATCTAGAAAGTCAGCAAAACACTGCAGACAACTGGAGGGGTTTCACAGGAAACAAAGCCTCTAAATTGCCAAACAACTAAGCTAATGATTCACATAGAAAAAGGGATTCATTCAAGTTAGCTAAAAACTCATTAGTACCAACCACCACCATCTCCAGGTGTCCCAGCCCCAGCCCACACCTGGCTCCCCTGACCAGCCTGTTCTGGAGATGAAGTCCATGAGACCACTGATGAACCAACAAACCTGGAAGAGAAGGGCAAAAATTGGGGAACCAATGGGTCACAACTAGAAAAAGGCATTTCATTACATTCAATGCCAGGTTTCTGGGGTAAATTCCCAGTGGCTCCCTGAAGCTAACCACAGAGAACAAAATGGAGCTTACGAGGCTGCCAGAACAGTCTTAGAATGCTAAAACCCTTGAGCCTTAATATCACTTCAGGACATGTTAGAGAAGACTGTGACCAAAGCTGCATACTGCATTTGCAATCCTGGGCCCCCATGCTGGCTATATATATACTTCATGATGCTGCAGATGACCTGGGAAAAGCGAGACTTGAACAGAGGATTAAGGAAACATGGTCAACCAACCAGTTAGGCAGTCACTGTGGCAGAACAAGAAGTGTTCCCCAAATGTAAATGAGCAAACGAGCATGACGTCACACAAGCTGCGCCGCATGTCTGCGCAGTTCCCTCCTCTCCCAGAGGGGAAAGGGGGAGCCCCAGACCCACCGCGCCAGCGATCCACCCTCCAGTTCGAGGTTGGATGTCAAAACACACAAAAGAAATGCTGACCGGGTGAAGGGGGGTTGCTGGGGAGCCACCCGGTCTCACCCAGAAAATGGTGTTTCATTACTTTCAAGGCTGGTTTTCTGGGGGAAGCCCCTTCAGCTCCCCAGAGCTACATCATCAAAGACAAAAACTAGAGGGACTTACCCGGGAGGAGGTCGGTGTGCACACCTCACCTCTAAGTCGAGACAACAGACTGCAACCGCCGACCCAAAGCAACACAGGCCCAACTAGGCCCAGGAACCTTTAGGAGGAAGCGTGCATTCAGGACTCTGTTTGACTACCAAAAACCCTATGCCCAAAATGTCAGCCTAAGACATGTTACCGAAGACAGCAGCCAACGCAACAAACTTACGAACGTCACGGGCACGGGGACAGACTGCAGGCTGCCTAGAACGAATAACCCTGTGAATGACCCAGAGACCCGAACCCTAGAACAAGGAAGAAGGGAACCGGATCAACCCAAAGCGCATCCCCGGTCACAGAGGCGGTGGAGAGCCACAACCGGACACAAGACATAATGCACCCTCAGCCTGACCAACCACGCATCAACAACCCAAGGACCCCTCCAGAAAGCAGCAGTCTCATTCTTCGCCGGAAAAGAAGGAGACGGTTGCAAACGAACAAACCTATCACCTCAACCAAAAGAGCTGAAACCCCTGCGCTGGAGGAGAGAATGAAGCTCTCCAACCCGACCCCCAGAAGCCAATGCCAACAAGAAAAAGAGCCTTGGAAAAACAATCCTGAACTGAAGGGGCCACAACAAATCGAGAAGACAAATAAGGGAACATTGTCCAGAGACCAGGACGGCTCAGGCAGCGTATGAGCAGCCGGAGGTGAAATAACGCCCGAGACACTACTGCACCGTTTCGCAAGCTAACACCAATACCGAAAGCAAGCTGCAGCGGCTCTGCCAACGCCACACAATATTAGGTAACAGTATGCGGCATAAGATGATGGTCCTGAAACAACCACGAGAGAAAGGACAAAACAATCTTAGTCGAACGCAAAGTACAGCGACGAAGAGACAAAAAGAACAGGAAGGACCATCAAGAAACTTCATACTGCGGCCGAGACGAAGCCTACATGTGGGACACCATCTGATCACCATATAGATGGCGATAGACTCGAGTCAAAAAGACCAAACACGAAAACTCAAGAAGATCGAACCAGTCTCGTAACGGACGAGACCAATCTGCTGAAAAAACGTAGCCGCTGGAAAATCTCCGGGTTTGGACACCAAGTAAGCAGCGCCTGAAGCTAAGGCTGGGCCAGCCACCATGGAGCCAAGAAGACTACTCTCCCCTGGTAAGTCTCCAAGCGAGCCAGGACCAACTGCTGAACCAGGGGGAAAGAGGTACAGGAACCCCACCTCGACCAGGCCTGCTGGGAGGCATAGACCCCGACAGCCTTAGTCAGGGGAAAGGCATCACATATACTGGAAGACGCCTCGACCATGCCAATGCGAAGAGGTCCACCTCCGGACACCCAAACGTCCGACAGAGCCACTGAATGAGTCAGTGTCGACCATCCAATCTGCGGACAGGGGAATGAACCGGGGCAGGCTGTCTGCCAGGAGGTTTGACACCCGCCCGGACGTGAACGGCCTGGAGAGCCAAACCCCAAGAACTCAGCAGATGAGTCACCTAAAGCGACCAGCCCCAAAGAGCAAAGGACTGCATCGAACCCCCTCGATTTAGGCAATGAACCATCGGGGAGTAATCGTAATGGAGCCAAATCGTCGATCTGCAGGCGACCCGAACCCTCCAAAGCGAAAACCACACCGCCGCAAACTCCCGCACCATGCTGTGGGCCCGACGGAATGATGGACCCCCCCCTAGCCAGCCTGGTGAGCACTGGTCACAAAACCCCAGCCAGGAGACGACGAGTCCATGAACACATTGAGCAAGGGCTCGGGTAGGCGCCAAGGCACTGAACCCCGTAAAACCCGAAGAGGAAGCTGGCAATGCAGCAGTTGACGCAAGGCCCTCGGAGGTCAAACCCAGCGATTGTGAGAGGCGGAAGGGATGTCCCTTAAAGGAACCAGAACAGCTGACAAAGCCAAACCCGACCCGGCGGGTAGACCAACATTGACAAGTTCAGGCTCTCACACAAGACCCTCAAGCAACTGCCGCGTGACCTGGGACCCCTCCCTGAAACAAGAGTCGCACACAAGACCCAGCCAAGTCCAAACCTGGGAGGGGACCAGATGGGACTTCCACCAGTTCACCAGGAACCCTGGCAAGCAAACATGCGGACCAACTGGGAGCCCAGACCAGCCAGTCATTGAGGTAGGCCAACACCTGAGCACCTAAAAGAAGCAGACGGGCCACCACGACCCAGGTGAGGCATGTGTACACGCGAAGAGCCAAGTTCAATCCGAAAGGGAGACAATGAAAGCGGTAACGGAGATGCCTGGCGGTAACCATCAGGGACTTAGTGGTCATCCGAAAGGAGGGGCAAGAAACCCAAGGGTTCAGACGGGACAAGTCCAGAATGAACCCGCAGGTCCGCACAGTCCTGTTTCGGAATTGGAAACGGGCAGGAAATCCACCGGAGAGACATTGTCGTATTGACCACGTTCAAGCGCACCCACTCCGAAACGACCTGACAGAGCACAGAAGAGGCCTGCTCCGCCAGCCCTGAACCCCCCCAGGGGCTTGCGGAACCACTTGACCCACAGCCGGTGGGTCAGTGGTTCCATCAAACTCATAACTGTTTCAATCGTTATCTTCCCAATTCCTGCATACACCTCAAAATCATAGATGTAAACTCTTTTGGATTAAACTACCATGTACAGCTTCACTCCATACTTATCAGGTTTATTTGGATTATAAACCTTGATAGCTAGCTAGCCCCTCCATGACATTGTACCTTCATCCAAACAGATTTTTTGTCGGAAAGTAAAATGGTTATTTATTTTGGAGATATTCCGTGAATGTTCTAACTTTAATTAGTCTGTCTATCACTGAATTTTTCATGGATATGATACCAACATCAAATCATATATCAGATGTCACCCTATCCCCACTGGATTTTGAAGAAGCCATAGACAGTATGCCTATGCACTCTGCACCAGGCCCTGACTCTTGGAACTCTATATTCATCAAGAACTGTAAAAAACCGCTATCGCAGACCCTTCACATTCTTTGGAGACAAAGCCTAGATACTGGCATTATCCCTGACATTAATTAAAAACAGCAGAGATAGCACCGCTCCATAAAGTAGGAAATAAGGCAGAGGCAAAAAATTACATATCGATAGCACTAACATCGCACATCATAAAAAGTTTTGAGAGAGAAAAGTAAGAAGTAAGATCACAAAATACTGTACATGGAATCACAGCATCTCCATAACCCCGGACAACATGGTTTCAGAACAGGGCACTCTTGCCTATCACAGTTGCTGGACCACTATGACATGGCACTAGATGCCATGGAAGACAAACAAAACGCTGATGCAATTTACACAGATTTCGCAAAAGCCTTTGACAAATGTGACCATGGTGTTATTGCAAATAAAATGCGTTCAAAAAAGAATTACAGGAAAAATAAGCAGATGGATCTACAATTTCCTGACTAGTAGAACCCAATATGTAATAGTCAACAAAATAAAATCCAGCCCATCAACCGTGAAGAGCTCAGTCCCCCAGGGTACTGTGCTTGCTCCAGTACTTTTTCTCATCCTCATATCGGACATAGACAAGGACACAACCTATAGTACTGTATCATCGTTTGCAGATGACACTAGGATTTTTATGAGAGTAGACAACATAGAGGACACAGCAAACCTCCAATCAGATGTAAATCAGGTCTTTCTATGGGCTTCCGGAAATAACATGGTGTTTAACGAAGATAAGTTTCAGCTCATGCACTACGGAAAAAATGAAAATATAAAAACGGAAACCACGTACAAAACTCAGTCAAATCATAACATAGAACGGAAAGGCAATGTAAAGGATTTGGGTGTACTGAAGACCTTACATTTAAAGAACACAATAAAGTAGCCGTCACAACTGCAAGAAAAATGACAGGTTGGATAACAAGAACCTTTCACACTAGAGATGCTATACCGATGATCATACTTTTCAAGACACTAGTGCTCTCTAGAGTGAAATACTGCTACACAATGACAGCCCCTTTCAAAGCTGGAGAAATTGCTGACCTGGAGAGCGTGCAGAGATCCTTTACTGCTAGAATCCACTCAGTAAAACATCTAAACTATTGGGACCGACTAAAGAGCCTAAACCTGTATTCTCTTGAGCGCAGGCGGGAGAGATACTCTTATAGTCTGTGGGTTGGTTGGTGTTGTCGTCGTTGATCCTTCTCTATGGACAACCCAACCCACAACTCGGCAGAGTGCTTATACTAGGAGATCACCCTTGGCGCTTCTGGCTCTTGGAGAGGGGCTCAACGTCACACGTTTAGGGGATGCGGCTCCAACACTTAGCCTCGTTGTCACGTGCACACACCCACTCGAGCCGCTGTGACTCCCCACTCTCTCCTAATGAGATATGATCTCCTCAATCCCCTATGACTTACTAGTATTACCTCCTACCCTGTCCACAGCAGTGGTTCTTGGTTCTTTCTCTCTCTCTCTCCTTCTTTACTACCTCCTGGGAAGCCTCACTAGGACAAGGGCGAACACCAGCCAATTGGGATACATTTACTGGACAAAGCACATACACGATACATACACACATATAATAATAATGAATCCTATACTCTATAATATTACAATCAGGTTGCACTCCATCACCATCAGAACTCTATTATCAGCTTATCAAGTGGTATCCTATCTCCTGGTTCACCACCTGATACTATCAACCTCCTCAAGTTGATCAAGTCTACATACACTGCTGCACCATCAGCAGAGAATATATATATGTATCTATAAATGTGTACAAAGAAAATCAGCATATGAATGCAATAACACGTATCAGTATAAATGTTCCTTGATACACAACAATGATCAATCGATCACTCTATCAGTCCTAGAACGCATACGTCTGTAGGTAATCCAGCCTACGACTGTAACTCTAAACTTCAGTGTAAAAACACTCCTTGACATAAGAATGCCAACAGTCACTCACCTCTCACTGCGTCTTGCACGTTAATGACAACCAAACACTATCAACTCCCTATAAGTAATCCACCAGAACTTCCTTTCCACCTCTGGAAGTTCACTACCCTGATATCTTCAGGTTCTTCCGGGCTTCACTACCAGGATCCTCTGCAGCTCCTCCAGGCTGCTATCATGAAGTTTCCTTGAGCAACTACAGTGCTTCACCCTTCTGCTAGGGTCCTCCACAGCTCTCTTGGCTGCTACACCATGAAGTTCCCTCGAGCAACTATGGTGCTTCACCACCTCTACAGAAGCACGTGACACTCCTCTTCACTACTTCTCCTCACAGCTCGAGGTCCTCTGCTCCACTACCTTGGCGTCTCATCAACCACTTCATCTGTGCTGGCTTTGAAGTTCTTAGCAACTTCTTCCCCAAAGACAAACCTGCAACCCATCGACACTCCAATAAAATGTTCCCCTTTAACACATAAACAAAAATAACCACACAATATGTTTGCCTCAAACCTCTATCTGTCCTCTACATACAGTGAGAGTGGACTCCCCCGTTTTGGGCGGGTCCATACTCCACCTCGCCTGGCGGCGGTCCTCACTCGCTGGGAGGGTCTTCCTCCGTCAGGAGCCGGGCTCCCTCAGTCGCCTGCCAGCGCTCAGAGGGGACGGATGTCGCTCCATGTTCCTCCCTCTTCACTCTCTTATTTCAGGCTTTCTGCCTTATTAAAACATGTCTAACTTATAAATAAACATCGCTACTGTCGCTGGGCACACGACCAACTACGAGCAATCACTATGAACTGGCTTATATCATGCTTACCACAGATTGTCTGGTCGAGGGCGCTTCTCCCTCTGACGAAGCTTGATCAGCGCGCTTCACACAGCCCACGAAAATGCCTCTGAGCAGCTTATTAAACTCTGCTCGTCGACCAGGACTTGAGACCACAACGTTCCCAGCTCGATTCTACAGCTGGCACATCTGCATACTTCTCTTCTCTTCGAGATATATCACTAGGGGGTTCCCTTCTGACGGGAGCTCAACGGAGCGTGGCTTTCCCCTGCGATGTCTGGCACTCAAGTGAGGTCAAAGCCCCTCCAGAAGCGAGCCTCACGCCTCCAGCAAAATGTCCACATCTCCTAGCCAGTCATTTATCTGTTTCCTTCTTCACTGCCCATAATCTTAAATTCTTATATATATCCAACCAGCCATTTTACATATGGGTTATCACCTCAATATTTGCTAGACCTTCTAATCAGGTCAGGCTTGATGAATAACTCTCAAGGAGGGAGACTCGTTTCTCCTGCAGGCTGAGATCATAACAATATATAATAATTTACACATGGAAAATAGTAGAGGGGCTGGTCCCAAACCTGCACACAGAAATAACAGCACATGAGACCAGAAGACATGGCAGGATGTGCAGAATACCCCCGTTGAAGAGCAGAGGTGCAACAGGTACTCTGAGAGAGAACTATCAACATCAGAGGCCCGAGACTGTTCAACACGCTTCCGCTACATATAAGGGGCATAACTGGCCGACCCCTCACAGTGTTCAAGAGAGAACGTGACAAGCAAAGGATACCAAAGGATACCTGATCAGCCAGGCTGTGACTCATACGTCAGTCTGCGAGCAGTCGCGTTCAACAGCCTGGTTGACCAGTCCAGCAATGAGGAGGCCTGGTCGACGACCGGGCCACGGGGTCGCTGAGCCCCGGAATCACCTCAAAGTAACCTCAAGGTAGGTATTTATTGTCTTTGGGAATGGCATTATTGTTATAGGTATGAAAATACATTGCAATCAATTTGTATTGTTTCAACATCATAAAAGTATTGCAACAAGGTACGTGCCACATTTTACCTGGTTTGCCAATACATTCTCACCGCTGGCAACTTCATAATGCCCATCAACATTGTCAGTCCCAAATATCTGGCCAGCTCTTTTACACTCAATTCATCCCACTTATTGCTTGGGGTGCTAGAAGCATGCAGTTACTTTCTGATGCATAAAAGTTTGTTTCATATATAAAATATTGCAACAAATCTCGTAATAAATAACTAAAAATCTAAGAGGAGGGGTTGGTTATGGTAGTCAAGCCTGGTGTTCCAGTAAAACTTTCTACAAATGGTGGAGTGTTTTCAGTTGACCAGGCTTGACCAGAACGTTGCTGTTTCCTAGGTGTGGTACAGCCACGTGAGCCTCTGGCGGTATGAGCATCAAAATCATCACTCCCCTCACTTTCAATCTCATCCTCACCTACTGTTTGTTTCAACAAACTCACTATCTGCATCACTGTCACTTTCAGCACTTTCAATTTCTAAATCAGAGTGCCTAAGTGCCACTTGGCCCATAACAGATAACGGGAAGGTATTTGTACAAAGGTTAAAACATGTCCCAAAATGATCAGATAAAACTAATTTTAACAAATACTGTATATTAAATTTGGATATCAGCTACGTCCCTCCCGAACATCCACAGAGTGAATTTTGGACATCATATTGGTCCCTCCCGAACAAAAGTGTTAATAGGTACATTGTAGCATAGCACATAATAACTAGAGTGGGTAGCAAAAAAGAAAAAAATGAGTTTGAAACACATGGTGGAATCTATGAGAATGAAATGAAGTACTTTTCGGTAATTTTTAATTCATTAGGGAGTGAGATTAATTGACTGCATCCTTTAAATTGCAAGGAATGTTTGCACAGATTTAGTCTGACTCTGTAGATATTGAAGATATTTTTATTTATGATGTAGTGTTCATGGGTTCTATTATATCAATCAAGGAAGAGTTTCAGATCAAGATTAGCATTTAGGAACAAGGTTTTGCACAAGTAAATAGCACAAGAGTTGCTATTCTCTGTGGAGTGAGTGTATGTTCAGCATGTTTATGGATTTATACAGAGGGACTGTGTTGTCTGCAGACAGAATTTGTTATAAAGTGGCACCTCGACTTACGATTGCCCCGACTTACGATAATTTCGAGTTACGATGTAAATTTGATCGAAAAATGCAACTCAACTTACGATGGTGTCGTCGACTAATGATATTTGTTGGTACACGTTCGGGTTGACCGAGCGCATGGTTCCCGGTCACGCGGTCTGACCTGCCTCGGTTTACTACAGCTGTCCGCTTAGTGATGATCCTGCCTGTAAGAAATTCCGTTTTTGTGGTGATTTTTGCTTTTTGAACATAAATCACGCCATGGGTCCTGTTACGACCCTCGGTTCCTCAGTGGAAACCAGAGGTCAAATTGAGCTCTAAAATAATTTACCGTACATTATTTGGTGCGCTTGTTGATGCGCGTTCCTATCTTCTTTGCCAGATGTAAGACGAATTTTGTTCGCACAGAGCATTCAGACTCTTGAGCTTGTTGTGGATTAAGTATAACAGTGAAGTAATTATTAACTATCCTTAGAACAAGTAAAGTAAACAGGATTTTACGTCGGTGAAGATTTGTAATGTGTATAAGCTGCACGATCAATTAGGCTCTTCCCGGCAACCACAACAACTCGGGAGCTTGGCGACTGGACGCTGGCGCTTTCTTCTCTGTTCAGACTGTGTGGTGTGAAGACCTACCTGTGGGGCTCTGCCTTGATTCTCTTCCTCCTTCTCCCTTTCCCTTACCTTAAGTTCCTGTAACAACAAATAACGGTTGTGTGTTAGCCTAGGGGCCCAGATCAACTAGCAAAGGATACATCTTGCACTGACTGGACACCCAGCTGGATCCCTTCACGATTGAGGTGAGTGTGGCTTTGTGATAGGGGCCATGCAAATTTTTGTTTTTTCCAATTTTTCTTTTTTTAATTTTTTCTTTTGCTAGGAGCTAAATTAATTAGTGATGGAGGCTAAAATGCAGGAACTGGCAAAGGACCCTTCAGTGGTAGAGATTAAGAAGCTCACCAAATTTAATCTAATTTAGTATTGTTAGGCAAGGAATTTGGCCTCGAGTTAAACGACACTGATAAAAAGTGGACCTTGGTGAATGAAATTTTACACCACTGTATAGACCAAGAACTATTGCCAAGTGATACAATTTTATGCCAGCCCAGTCCAGCTGAAAGTGTAACTAGTAGAAATATGGAGTTAGAATTACAACTAGCCCAGTTAAGACTGGCAGAGCAAAAGGCTAGAGTAGCAGAGCAAGAGGCTAAACTCTTAGAACAAAATGCTAAAGTTGAAGAGCAAAGGCTCAAAAATGAGGCAGCAAGAATGGTACCACCACCTACTGGGGACTCAAACCCCAGGCATTCTGATAAAAAGCAGAACTTACCTGAATTTTCAGAGTCAGACCCTGAAAGATTTTTCAACCATTTTCAGAGACTAGCCATGTCCATGAACTGGCCAAGGAAAGAGTGGGTGAAAATCTTGCAGGGGTGGCTTAGGGGTAAAGCACAAGATATTTTTATAAACATGCCTGACGACGAGTGTTTTGAACATAGTAAAGTCAGGGAACGGATTTTGAGGGCATATGAAATTACGCCTGAAGCTAACCGCCAAGCTTATCGCAACCTTAGGCCTACTCACAACCAACCTCTCACTGAATTTGCTAATGACCAAATTAGATTGTTTGAAAAATGGATTCGCTCGGCTAAAGCCGAAACATACGAGGCACTTAAAAATTTAGTTTTAGGGGAGAACTTTATAGATAATATGCCAGAGCATGTAGCACGTTACCTTAGAGGAAGGACAGAGGTAGATTCTAATATTGTGGATTTGGCCAAGATGGCAGAAAACTACCAGTTGGCGGGCAAAAGGCCCAATAAAAATAATTCTGTCCCACAGAGTATCAAAACTTATACCTACAGCCAGTCCAGACCAGCCCATTCTAACCCTATAACTAATCCACCTTCTGTTTCAGACATAACTAACCCTGTTAAATTGTCTAGCCCTACGGCACTTAAGGGTGAACCAAAGGGCAATCCTGTTAGTAATGCCTCTTCTCCCCGACGAATCTGTGGTCACTGTAAACGTCCAAACTACATTACTAGCCGTTGTTGGCAACTGTACCCAGAAAAAAAGACCCAATGCTCTTGTTGTGACACAGGGCTTGAGGCCTTCTGAAGGGTTAGGGAGTAAGCTCTCCAACCCACAGTGGTTGGACCTGCTTACCCCATTCTTATCGAAAGGGAGACTACTTTTGTCTGAGGGTTCTTCCTGGAAGGACGTGGTGATCTTCCGAGACATCAGTGCCATCTAGACTTTAATTTTAAAGAGTGCATTGCAAGGTGCCAACACTCTTGACACTGGAGAGGTAGTACTGGTCGAGGGTGTCACTAGTGATACTCGAGCAGTACCCCTCCATAAGGTTACCCTGGAATCTGATTTCCACAAGGGTGTTTGTACAGCCAGAGTCACTTCTTACCTGTCTTTCCCTAATGTTGATGTAATATTGGGTAATGATTTAGCAGGGGATAAGGTAGGGGACTCCAGACTGCCTATTATGTTGCCTACCCCTAAGGTTTCCCTGGATCTACCCGCCGCAGAGGATAATGTTGTGTACCCTGCGTGCGCGGTGACCAGGTCTATGGGACTTAAATGTAAGGGCAGCCCTGTGCTTGCCAAGGTGGTAAATCCCGAGGACACGAGGAACTTTCCGAGTGGTGAAAGCCAAGTGGACCTTGCAGACACATTCATGGCCCGACTCGATGACGTGGCCGAGGACACTGCGGATAGCCTACCATCGCCTCCTACCGAGAATAGTGAGGAGGTGGAGGAGTACGCTGTTGAGCCTCGGCCAATGGTATCTGACCAAGGCCTGGACGCCTCAAGTGAGTTACAGAAAGCTAACCCCAGTCTTGCAGAATGTCATGAAATAGCCCTCTCTAAGGAGGAAATTGTAGATGCAGCCACTGGGTACTGGGAACACAATGATCAGATTTTGATGAAAAAATGGAGACCACAAACTGCTCCCTTGTCAAATGAGTGGGAGGTAGTCCACCAGGTTATGTTGCCGACCTACTATAGAGAGAGAGTTTTGACAGCTGCTCATGATGATCCTATGGGGGGACATCAGGGTATTAATATTACTTATCACAAAATTTTTAAATACTTTTTTGGCCCAAGCTGCGATGTGGCAAAATTTTGTAATTCATGTATTGCTTGTCAGCTTGTTGGGAAACCAAACCAGACACCACCTTGGGTCATGCAAACTGACAATGGTACTAATTTTAAGTCTGATATTTTTTAACAATTTTGTAAGGACCATGGAATAACTCATCAGGTTTCCATCCCATACCATCCACAGAGTCAGGGGGCAATTGAGTGGTTCCACCTAACTCTGAAGCAGATGTTGAAGACATCGTGCGAGAGTTCCCACAACTTCTGGGATGAGAACCTGCCTTATGTTTTGTTTGCTGCTCGAGAGGGGTTACAAAGTTCACTGGGTTGCTCTCCTTTTGAGTGAGTCTTTGGCCATAAAGTTCGTGGACCCTTGCAAATGTTACAGGAGAATCTGTTAGGGAACGTAACGTTGACTGAAGGTTCGGCTTACTTTGCGCAACACCACCAGAGACTCAAGGACTGCAAGGCGGCTGCACTAAAGTATCTTGGGAAGGCCCAAGAAAATATGAAAGAACGACACGATGCTAAGGCTAAGTTGCGGGTATTTCAGTCTGGTGACCCTGTCCTGGTATTAAAGCCTTGACTAGGGAACACTTATGTCTCACAAGTACGAAGGCCCTTATATTGTGACAGAAAAGGCTGGGGCCCTCACGTACAAAGTGAGGCACTCGGACAAGCGTAACCAGGTGATGCTCGTACACTTGAACCGGCTGAAGAAGTTCCAGGGCCCCCGGCCCATTGCACTAACCAATCTTTCCTTTTCCAGTGAGGGAGGGGAGATGATTGTTCTGGGGACCCATCTAATCTCATTCTCAATAATTCTAGTTCTGTGAATGCTGTGGAGGAGGGACTGTCCCA
This sequence comes from Procambarus clarkii, assembly GCF_040958095.1. NCBI lineage: Eukaryota > Metazoa > Arthropoda > Malacostraca > Decapoda > Cambaridae > Procambarus > Procambarus clarkii. The sequence goes on from NC_091194.1 coordinate 22,079,492, forward strand.
TTTGCTGATGGCCCAATGTGAAGAGGTGCAGTCGTTGCTTGACGAATTCTCCAGTCTGTTCGGGGAGGTCCTCACCCAGACTGATGCCATTTGCCATGATGTCGAGTTGACGGACTACACCCCCATTCGCCTTCAACCCTATCGGATGAGTCCAGAAAAGAAGGCCATCGTACGGAAAGAGGTCGACTTCCTGCTCCAGCACGGCCTCATCCAGCCGAGCCAGGGCTCTTGGTGCTCGCCCTGCCTTTTGGTCACCAAACCAGATGGCTCCTGGTGATTATGCACCGACTATCGGCAGCTCAACAAGGTGACCATTGTGGATGCCTATCCGCTGCCCCTCCTCGAAGACTGCATCGACGAGATCAGAAACGCCAAGTACGCCTCGAAATTCGACCTCTCAAGGGTGCTGGTGCAGTGTTGTTGCAAACTGGGCATGATAAAGTGGATCACCCAGTATACTATTACTCTGTGAAATTTGACAAGGCGCAACGCAATTATTCAGTGGTAGAAAAAGAGGCGTTGGCGCTAGTGTTAACATGTAAAAGTTTGAAGTATACCTCACAGGTAATATAGTGGAAGTGTACACGGACCATAACCCACTAGTGTTCATAAACCAGATGAAGGCAAAAACTAAACGCATCCTCAGGTGGGCGTTGTACCTACAGGACTTCAATCTTTCCATTACCCACCTACCGGGCCGACTCAACATGATAGCCGACGCTCTGTCCCGGTTACCTGAGTAACAGTCATCTGAGCCACAGGAAGCCATTTACCAACTGTCATGCTTCAGTTATTTTTTTTAGGTTCTCCTGTGATATTAAATATTCCGTGTCCAATTTATTACTTCCCAGTTTTTTTTTTTTGTATGTGTTTTTTCTTTCTCCCTTTGTGTGTTTTTCAGAAAATTTATTTCTGTGTGCTTTTTCTTTCAGAGAAATTTTTGTTTTTGGTTGATTTTCTTTTATGGCATAGATTTTCCTTTTTATTCTCTGTATACTCTTACAAAAAAAAAATGACTACTATTCTAGTAGCCACATTTTTTTTCTCTGAAAGGGGGAGGAGTGTTACGACCCTCGGTTCCTCAGTGGAAACCAGAGGTCAAATTGAGCTCTAAAATAATTTACCATACATTATTTGGTGCGCTTGTCAATGCACGTTCCTATCTTCCTTGCCAGACGCAAGACGAATCTTGTTCACACAGAGCATTCAGACTCTTGAGCTTGTTGTGGATTAAGTGTAACAGTGAAGTAATTATTAACTATCCTTAGAACGAGTAGAGTAAACAGGATTTTACGTCGGTGAAGATTTGTAATGTGTATAAGCTGCACGATCAATTAGGCTCTTCCCGGCAACCACAACAACTCGGGAGCTTGGCGACTGGACGCTGGCACTTTCTTCTCTGTTCAGACTGTGTGGTGTGAAGACCTACCTGTGGGGCTCTGCCTTGATTCTCTTCCTCCTTCTCCCTTTCCCTTACCTTAAGTTCCTGTAACTACAAAGTTAAGTACCTTTATATGTAACCGTGCATACTGCTGGAATTGTAAGACTTGTGTAGATATTGTGTAGTATTAGCCAGTGTTTGGGTATCCCTAAGTGTTGTGTTGTGTTAGGGCACCATGTGGGCTCACTACCCTAAGCTGCCTCAAGCTTTCAAGTTCTTCACTAGTAGACTTTACCCTAGCTTGTCCTAATTGTAAAACCTTGTATCCTGCCTATGTGAAGCAAGGCTTTTAAAGTAAGATAGTGTGGTAAAGTAATTATTGTTATTGTTATTTAATGTATAATGGGGGGGGGTTGTTAAGAGGGTTTAATAAATAAGTTAGTTTTAAAGTAGTATCCATTCTTCCTGTGTAGGGGAGCAGTGATCAAACCTCTAGGCTGACGTATTGACCTTAACCCACTTACTTAATATTGTTTATGTTCTTATTGGGGGCCGGGCCTATCTGATCTCCCCTAATTTTGATACATCCTGATTCTAACTGCTGGCCCTTCTCTTTAATACTCTATACCCTCCATAACAGCCCATAAATTTATAACAGGTCCCAAGAAAGTCAGTGGTAAGGTTCAACATATGAAAACCCATGTAAGGATGACCATAGAGCAAAAACAAGAAATCATTCGTAAATATGAAGATGGTGTGCGGGTTGTTGAACTAGCTAGGCAAGACAACAAACCTCAGTCAACGATATCCATCATACTGGCTAAGAAAATGGACATTATGAGTGCTAAAGTGGCAAAAGGTGTGTCAATAACCACGAAACATAGAACACAAACACTTGAAGATGTTGAACAGTTATTATTAATTTGGATACACAGCAAGGAGCTAGCGGGTGATAGAGTTTCAGAGGCCATCATTTGTGAAAAAGCAAGGAAATTGCATGAAGACCTTTTAAAGAAAACCCCTGGAACGAGTGATGCAAATGCGAAAGAGTTTAAGGTGAGCAGGGGATGGTTTGAGAAAGTTAGAAAAAGAAGTGGCATTCATAGTGTTCTGAGTGTTGTGAGCTGGTGGAGGAACACAGCGAAGAACTGACCACCGAAGAACTTCACAAGGAGCAGCAACAAGAGACAGCTGAGGAAATTTCTTCAGGGGAGGAGGAGACAGTACAGAATGTCCCTTCCTCATTAATTAAAAAAATGTGTGCTGCATGGGAAGAATTGCAAATTTTTGCTGAAACGACTCGCCCAAATCACAGTGCAGTAGGCCGTTGCCTTAACCTTTATCATGACACTGTGATGCCTCACTACAGACAAAAATTAAAACATGGAAAAACAAAAATCTCTGGAAAGGTTTTTAGTAAGACAAACAAGCAGTGAATCACAACCAGGTCCTAGTGGTATGCAGGCAAAACGTAAGAGAGAGAGTGTACCCCAGAGAAGTCATCACTGCCTGATGATATAATGGAAGGGGACTCCCCTTCCAAACAGTAACACCTCTCCTCCTCCCCCCTCCTCACCATCTTCCATACACATCATGAGTTCTCCATCAAGGTAAGATAAACATGTACTGTATTGTAGTTAGAAAAAAAATTGTATTCAGTATAAAATGTATTTGTAAGTTAATATTTTGGAGGGTGGGGAACGGATTAATGCAATTCCCTTTATTTCTTATGGGAAAAATCGCTTCGACTCATGATATTTCGACTTACGATCCGTCTCTGGGAACGGATTACCATCGTAAGTCGAGGCCCCACTATAGCTCTGAATTTTGCTGGGTGATGATGAGCTTGAGGTAATTTGTAGTGATTGAACCACATGCACAGACACCGTATGCTAGATAGGGATAAATTAGTGAATAGTATAGGTTAAGGAGAGCCTGGGGTATTATGTACTAAAATTAGGTGAAGGGGTGGCACAAGATAGTGCTACCCACTTTCAGAGAGTATCCCAACAGTTTTTTAGATGTTTTTGGCTATGCATTTTATGTGGAGTTGAAGTTTAGTCTCTTGTCTGTGTATAGGCCAAGGAACTTTCCATCACTTTAATGCATAAACATTGTCTATCTAAAGGTGAATTTGACAGTTTTTTTATTTATAAGTATAGACAAGAGTTCTTACATTCTTGTAAAGCCACTAGCACGTATAGCGCTTTGGGTATGTCCTTAATCCTAATTTTTTCCCAGAATGCAACGTGCCAAATTGTTTAACGACCAGGTACCCATTCACTGCTGGGTGAACAGAGGCTGCAGTTAAAGATTGGTGCCCAGTCAATCTTTCCCAGCCAAGGTATAAACCCAGGGCAAAGCCCTCACAAAGCACCAGGCGAGTGTTTTACATTAGGGACTGCAAGTTTATTTTTTTATTTTCATTGGGTTATCTAAGAATAGGCTAGGTTGGGTATGGTCAACCCATGCACGTGCATTTTCAACAAATCACATTTTTTAATTGTTAAAATCATTTACATCATTAGGTTAAACTGTGTAGATTGTGTCAGAGTGACTTAAATTGTGCAGGGTTACCTTGGGCAGGGTTACCTTGGGCAGGGGGTTACCTTGGGCAGGGGGTTACCTTGGGCAGGGGTTACCTTGGCCAGGGGGTTACCTTGGGCAGGGGGTTACCTTGGGCAGGGCTCTCTCTAGCCTATTTATTGCCTGTCCCTACCTCCTCATCACAATCGACTTGAGAATGGTCCAGGACGGACCGAAACGTCGTCGTCCCTTCAATTTCTAGCGTGTGGTCTGGTCAACAGGTAAAGGTACATACATTGAGTTACATACATAATATTGGATTTAAAGTTAAGACATTTGGTTGATTTTCGTAAACCAATACTAAATATCTTAAGTTAGTTAGTTTAGTTCATTTATTATTATTTTTTATTTTATTTTATTTATTTTATTTATTTATATACAAGAAGGTACATTGGGTTTGTGAGGATACATAGCATGTTGTTTACAATCTTGTAAAGCCACTAGTACGCGCAGCGTTTCGGGCAGGTCCTTAATCTAACAGATAATTTTAAGTAAGTAAATTCTAGCAGAATTAATGAAATGGTAACAGATACATTGCAAGAAAAAAATAAAAATGAGATGGGAGAGATTAGTGGGTATATTAAAGCACATTGGTAGCTCTGATTGATTGAATTGACAGCTTGATTGGTAATTTAGACAAGATTAATAGGCACCATGCAGCAAATAGATAGCGCATATAAGAAGATAGCAATGATCACAATGGTAAAGTTGTTTGGATTAGGTACATAAAGATTGGGAGATTGGGTAGCACTAGATACAGTGCAATTTTAAAGCAACAAGGTAGGAAACTATGAAGATGGAATTAGGTACTTTTTACTTTTGTTTTTGAATGACACAAAAGCTGGACAGCTTTTCAGTTCATTAGGAAGTGAGTTCCATAGACTAGGTCCCTTTATTTGCATAAAGTGTTTAAACAAATTAAGTTTGACTTTAGAGATATCAAAGATATATTTATTTCAGGTGTGGTGATAATGGGTCCTATTACATCTGTCCAGGGAAAGTTTCAGAGCAGGATTTGCATTTAAGAACAGGGGTTTCTAAATGTAGTTGACACAAGAGAATGTGAGGAGTGAGATTATGTTTAGCATGTTTAGGGATTTAAACAAGGGAGCTGAGTGTTGTCTGAAAGCAGAATTTGTTATTATTCTGATAGCAGATTTTTGCTGGGTGATGATGGACTTGAGGTGGTTTGCAGTGGTTGAACCCCATGCTCAGATACCATAATTAAGATAGGGATAGATTAGTGCATAATATAGAGAGATGAGAGCAGAGTTAGGTACATAATATCTGATTTTGGAGAGTATACCAACTGTTTTAGAGACTTTATTAGTTATGTGTTGTATGTGGGTGCTGAAGTTGAGTCTCTTGTCTAGGAATAGGCCAAGAAACTTTCCATCATTTTTATTGCTGATGTTAACATTGTCTATCTGAAGCTGAATGGCATTTGTTGATTTGCTTGCAAATAAGATGTAGTAGGTCTTTTCTATGTTAAGTGTTAGTTTGTTGGTTGACATCCATAAGTGGACTTTTTTTTAGTTCATTATTAAGAACATTATTTAGTGTATGTGGATTGGGGTTTGAGTAGATGAGGGTAGTATCATCAGCAAACAATATAGATTTAAGAATGTTAGAGACATAAGGCAGATCATTGATGTATATAAGAAATAGAAGAGGTCCCATGATGCTGCCCTGTGGCACTCCAACGGTTATTGGGAGAGTGGGAGAGGTTATATTATTGATGGCTACACATTGGTGTCTATCACTAAGATAGGATTGGATATAGTCCAGTGTATGGCCTCGGATTCCATAATGATGTAGTTTAAGTAAGAGGTAATTGTGATTAACAGTATCAAAGGCCTTTCTCAGGTCAATGAAGAGTCCAACCGGAAACTCATTTTTGTCAAGGGCTGAGTAAATTATATCAAGGAGACTAATAATTGCATCGTTGGTACTCTTTTGGGAGCGGGAGCCAAACTGACAGGGGCTGAGTATTATTATTACAGAGGTACCTAATGGGATCAGAGACTGAGCCCCACAATTCATATAGCTAAGCAAGTTACAATCTTGAATACATGAATTCAGAGACAACTCTATAACAAATGTTCAAGAGATGTAAATATTTCATGCTAAATATCATGAGAGCATAAATTGTAAACCCCAAATGTTATTTACACGAATTTCCCTCAGAGCCACCATCTCACTAGTGGCCTCAACGAGATTAGGAAGCCAGCGGCTTGTCAAAACTCCTCCCCATTTGTCCTGATGATTTTATCGAGCTGGATTTTGAATTTTGCAAATTCAAATTTGAATTTGAATTTTTGAATTTGCCAATGCTTTGGCATTTACGGTTTAGGCGGATGGGCGGGTCCATGGGTTTATAACCCTATGGATTAAAAGTAAAGTAAAGTAAAGAATGTTAAAGAATAAAAAACATGTTTTTAGTCCTACACTGAGTCTTGGTGAGTTTGAAACCACTTCTCCTTGTTTGTGTTACACAGTTTGAAGAAGTTGTCTGGATCAACATCCTGCAAATTGTTCAGTATTTTAAGTTTGTATGAGATCCGCCTAGTGATGCCTGGTCTGCAATCTTAGCCCGTGGTCCTCAGCCGTTCCTGATACGAGAGGTGATTAAGTTCAGTAATAAATTTGGTTGCCTGATGTTGTACTTTCTCCTGCAACTCTCATCAATGTCACATTGTCTAGTGGATGCTCTATTTTTTATTTTATTTTTATTGTATTTATATATATACAAGAGTTCTTATGTTCTTGTACAGCCACTAGCATGCGTTGCGCTTATACTGCCCGTACATATGATTGATTGATTGATAAAGATTAAGCCACCCAAGAGGTGGCACGGACTTGAATAGCCCGTAAGTTTTTTTTTTTTATTTACATTTTTACATGCAAGCATGCGATTTAAATTACAATAAAACATAAAATTAGAAACATAAGAGAACAAAACAAGAAACCGCCGGCCAGAAGGACCGACAGAACAACACGTACCAAAACTGGAAAGGTTACAGGAAATGCAGAATACACAAAAGTTTACAAAATAGAGAACAAAACAGAAAACAAACACAAACAAGCATGCAATGCAAGCAAAACAAGAACATAGCAACAAGTTAAAACATTTTAGCAGTATGAAACAAAACAGAAGCGCCGGCCTGAAGGACCGACAACAAAGCACAACAGTATGAACAAAATGAAATATAATAAAAAATACAATAAAATAGCACACCACACAACCAGCCAATAACAAACAAAAAAATATAAAAAAAAGATACAAATAAAAGACAAACACAACACATAAGCATAAAATAAAACACATAGGGCACGGTAATAACACAAAACAAATACATGAAGACTAGCACACACACCAAGCCACCCGCCTCGCCACAAACAAAGGGAGAGTCACGGGCACAAACTACCGAAAGGCAAACAAACAGCCAGAAGGGCACACAGCACAAAAGTAGAAAATCATCAGACATACTTGCCCGGAAACACGTCCTGAGGGAATCGTACATGGAACGCCTCCCATCGCAACCACTGCCAAGGGCTCGACCATCCACCGGGGACGCCATATCATCCGGGACATTGGCCACAAACACCCTCAAACAGGGCACCCAAATGGTACCACTCCTGACCCGAGTGACCGGCACACGCTCCCACACCAATGGAACTGCCCCACCCTGAAAGTCCAGCGCCTCTTCGCAGATCGGTAACAGAGCAATCCGCGCCCAGTGACCCAACGGCATCAGACTCCGGTAACACAGTCCCCAAGTCCCCAACGGACATCCTCAGAGGAGGGAGCCGGACAGAAGGCACCATCACAGGGGCACCAGCGTCCACGGGCACACCACCGGACGACCGCCGGGATACTGAACTGCGCACATCCTTCCGCAAGGTCACCACCAGGCCACGCCCAACCCCTCCATCCCCACCATCCCTGACAGCGGAGGCCACCACGCCCCACCGCGGAGAGGCCCCCGGTGGAGAAGAAACATCAGGCACACCCGAGACACAGGCACCAACGTCAGCAGGCACATGGACTTCCGCCACCACTAACTGCGGAGCCAGCGACGCATCCGGAACCACTCCATCCACACCCGAAGACCCACAGTCACTAAATTCCCCAACATCAGCCCAGGCAGACGACGAACGCCGGGAACGTTTGGGCACCGGCCTGAGATCGTCAGAGCCGGAAGCTGACTTCGTTCTGCGAAGTTCTGTGGCCCGCCGCAGAACAGCAGCAGCCTCGACCACAGGGGGAACCGGACCACACACATCAAGGGCCTCCACAGCCATCCCAGCACCCAGCACAGCCGGGACCCGAGGCGAGGATGCAGGGCCAGGCGCAGCAGCTGAAGTCGGGTGTGCACACAGCGATGCCTCACAGGGAGCAACAGGAAGGTCCACGGGAGCAACAGCGACAGGAGCAGGAGTAGCATCCGACGGCACCGCAACATCCGGAGGAGGGTCGATGACAACCGGGGGAACGTCGGGCGACGCAGGGGGAGCCTCAGCAACGAACGGGACGCTCACCTCCTCACCCCCGGAGTCCTCGTCCAGAGGGAGCGGCGGGAAATCCTCTTCCCGGAACAAGCTGACTTGAGCAACCGGGGCCGCATCACACCCGGCAGCCTGATGCCCCAACAGGCCACACCGGAAGCAAGTACGGGGTTGCCGGGCATAAAACACACGCACGTAGTACCCCAATAGCCGGACAGAGCACAGTATGTCCGACCTCAGTCGCATCCCGAGGGTCCGAATGTTGGTCTTCACACCCGAATACGTGCCAGACGACAGTGAGTTCATCCGCACACTGATGACGGAGCCGTACCTCTGGAAGAATTGCCGGAGGAGAGTCTCAGGAAACTCCATGGGGCGCCATGAACACTGACATACATCACAGCACCACTACGGTCTGAAATGGTCACAGACCCAGTGCCGTCCTGTAGCTGCAAAGTACGGCCCTCGTACCTCCGTAAGAAAGCACGGTACACCGCCTCACCCACAAACTTGACAACAACACGGTGAGCAGTTACCAGCTCATTGCCATATACGTCCCCAACCGGGACACGAAGCATGTCACTCAATACCACGTCCACCAGCGGGTAACCAGCACGGCCAGTAAACTCCAATCCGATGGAGTTTACCCTCACGACAGGGGGAAGATGGCCGCCCATCGTAAAAGCGCCACGTCCACACCACCAGGAACAGCAGGGAGGGTAGAGACACCCACACCCCCTGCCGGCGAAAACGGCAACCACCCCAAACTACCGGAGCGATCAGGCGACACGTCCTCACTGCACGGCAGCTCAGGAGCAACCAATAGCCCGTAAGTGGTACAATTTTTTGTTCAGTAAATCTATTCAGTGTTCTGAGGTCTCGTTTAATCGTCAGGCTGTTATCGCGGGGGAGGATACTGTGAGATTTTTTTTCTTTGACAATTATCAAAAGAATTAAGTCCTATTGATGTTACATTAATCGTAACTACCTCGCAAGAGAGGCAGACCTTAAACAGCAAGAGCTGCCAGTGGCAGATATTTAATCTTAAAGCCTAAGATCATAGGACCGCGGGAGCAAACCGCCAGGCGAAACCACACGGGTAACACCTGTCACTTAGGTCGCTGGCTCCTCCTAGTTGACAACTAATAAAGGGTTTCACAAAACAATAACTAAAACTACTACACAGTGTATTTACGTTACTTTACTGTCACTCCAGTGGCACATTCAAGAACAGCTAATCAACAGCCTGATGGACCCACAGTATCCTTATCCCGTCGTCGCTGACTGACTAATGACACTAACTGAACACAGTGGTGCCCACTGGTGACGCAAGCTTGCAATCAATATTGTCACGGCTTCACGGTGATCAATACTCTAATCACAAAAACTTGACTGGCGCTCGCTGCCCTCAACGAGGTACCAAGTAACAAGGCGGTTAATCCAAGAATGATAAACCCTTATAAAAATCTTACGACAATCACTTGTCTCTCAGGACAATCAACAACAAAAGTTACTCTAATTGAATTTAAACAATTACGTTAACACACACGTGTCACAACGACACTTAAATGGGAGCAATAACTCGTAAATCAATTAATTACATCAACTTGAAAGTCAAGCATTCGGTGAGTAATTCCCAATTAATTACTGAATACAACAGCCTATTAATTCAGACGAGTATTGACAAAGTCTACTGTCTCTCAACTGACAGTTCACTTCCGGTCTTACGACAGGATTACCTTAACGAGGGTAGACTACTGTACCACACACAAGGTTACAACACTCCGTGTAAACAACAACATCAACACCTGGTGAATTCACTAAGTGGCGGTTACTAATTATCTTTAATTAGCTACGAGTACTTAATCACTCTGTCCGCAGACAGAGCTGATCAGTCCAACGAATTACAGCAGCTTAATTACAGCGCAATTGACTCCGATCATAACAGACCGTCAACCCCTTACGTTAATCAATTAACGACAGCTCGTTAAATCGTTAACACTACGTTAGTCTTCACTTGACAATTCCTCCACTGCGTGAACTTCACTGTGACTGTTGCCTTTACATGTCTCTACGTTAATCACAACAATGTTCAACGAACAAGTGACCTCGTTAAGTAAATCGTGACACCCGGTGACGTTAACTGACTTTAATTCTCACGGAATCTTTCAGAACACAATGCCTTCCACCAAGGTCAAACTTGTCTACGGTTTACACACGGCACAACACAGTACATCACAGTACATCCTTGCCACTCATGGCAAAACTTGTAAATGACTTCCCCCAGTAAATTATCCACCAATAATTCACACTTTACCACAACACAACAGTAAAATTTATAACCAAGGGAAACCTCCCTGTTACCACTTTCACTGCTGAAAAAGGGAATCAAATACAGTGAATTACATACACGGCACATAGAAAAAATAGAAGCAAATAACTCACTTTACTCTACCTCTGAATGTGTCACTAGGTGTCTTCACACACGTCAAAAAACACAGTTGGGCCCAACCTCAACTTGATGACGGCAAACAGGGTAGACTCACACGTCTCCAATTCCCATTCACCTCACCAGGTGGTCACAGGGACAGAGGACAGATGGAACACTGGGGGCGAACCCAGCTTCAGAGTTTTATTACCCAAAACGGAAACAGTGTACTTACATCAATCATGCAGGCACGCAATACTCCCACTCACTCACATACACGTCACCACCCTCACACTCCCACTGCTGCTGCTGGATGATGACGTAGGCGTCCTCACTTCCTACATGTGGTCAGGTGGAGCACAGGGTCCTAGACCACGGGGTTAGCTCCACACACAGAGACCAGGTGGCGCGAACATGCCGGCTTAGGCAGACCAGGGTGCGCGCCCAACAGCAGGGATGCGGTACCACGCCCCTCAACTTGACACGGTACCCCAGGATACGACGGTACACGGTGTTACACGGTACACGAGACCCGAGACAGAGTCCTTCACTGTTCTCTTGTAGTTCCTCAGAATTAGAACTTTTAAGATTTCTCTCATAACACTGAAACCTTCTCTAGCACGTCTCACTGCAGTACCTTCAAGCACAGATACGATAGACAGCGGATGTCACTTTCGTAGCCCGATAATTAACAGCCTCACTGAGTCCAGTTGCTCTAAGATGGCGTCCCACAATTACGCGGCTAGGTGACAAGTTCACACTGTTCAGTACTAGCACCTTTCCAAACTACCGGATTCTTACGGACGGTACACGGAAAGATAGCAAGATGATAGGCGTGACTTTAGTAACGTTGCAGGCGGTATTTCCCGATGCTTGGCCTAGCACGGAAAATTACGTCCTCTCATAGCAACGCTCTAGGTAAGAATGCTTTTTCCCGCCAAGACTACGCCTGGGGTACCATGCGGTACCCCTCAGCGTCTTGACCAATCACGGTTCAGCATTCCTGAGGCCCAGGAGCCCTGGCCAATGGCGCACCTGCCCCATGACGCTACCCCCTCTCTAACGAGGTGGACACGTGATAGGGGGGGGGGGGTGGTCTACAGCCGTTAACCCCCCATACCTCCCTCTCTACACTTGACTTGTACAAAATTTCCCTGAAATCAACTCCCTCCTGTAATTTCCTTCACAGACCTGATACAGCGATCAAAATGACATCAATGGCTAGCAAATGTCATGGGCTGTCCAACGACACCCAACACGACTGTGGAAAAGTTATATTAAAAAAGTTGAATCACGGTGCACATCACTGGTACACTATGCAATTTCGTACTTAATTCAGTGCACGAGAGAGCAGGAAAAATATGTCTCCTGACAGATACTGTTTGACAGTCTCTATGAGGGTGTCCAGCTGCTGGACACATTTTTTGACCAGAAGAGTGGCTGTGTTGATGGTTTCAGGGTAGTTACTGCAAGATTCAGGGACTCTTGAAGCTCTTCTAATGTCGTTGGTTGCTTCACATTCAAGGAGATAGTGAAGGAGTGGCTTTTCTGTGACAGTTTGGCAGAAGATGCACTCTCTCTGTCGGGGTTCACCAATCTCCCAATTGCATCTGTAACCTAGACGTAGTCTATATAACCTAACTGCTATTAAGGCTAAAGTGCTTGGGGTTCTACTACCCAAAATCATTTACGTCCTCTAATTACTCGACACAAAGCTGCTATTAGGACAATATCCAACTCTGGTCCCAGACATCACTCGGTATAGGCCCTACTCAAATCTCTGAATATGTTAGATATTAAGTCACTGCACATTCTCTCATGTGTATTATACATATATAAAACGCTGAACTGTAATGCCAATCCTGACCTCAAAAGCTTCATTGAAGGTTGTAACAGAACCCATGAGCACCACACCAGAAACAAATACAGTTTTGATATTCCAAGAGTACGACTTAATCAAACTAGAAATGCTCTACAAATCAAGGGACCCAGAATGTGGAATGACCTTCCCAACCATGTTAAAGACTGTACCTCTCTCAACCAGTTTAAGTTAAAAACGAAGCTATACCTAATAAATTCCCTGTAACCCTCAATTGTCAACCCATGTCTGGTTTTTTTTTAAACAACGCTGTTTGTCGACCTAATTGTATTTGTGCTGCTTTTTCAGCCAAGTTCCCCCCTTTCTTATTTTTATTTTTAAGTGTTCTCAACACATTTTATACTTTAAACTCAATTAGTATTAAGTTTTAGTCTTTAATGTTTTTCCTGCCCGAAACGCTTTGCGTAATAGTGGCTTTAGGCATTGTATGTACTAGCTCTACCTATAAATTCATCAACTTTGTATCTTACCTTGTATGTATGTACCTTACCTGAATAAAAATATATTTTATTTATTTTTATTTATTTCCCTTTCCCTTGGATTCCTTTTGGGATATTTAAACTTTCTAATTGCCTGAAGATACCATGTTGCAGATGGCGAACCTTCAGCTATTCTCTGGTGTAGGTCGGCTTTGTTGAGATGTGAGAGTTTTTTGGTGATGATGTTTTTTATGTTCTCTAGGCTGGGTTGAATTGTTTTTGTATCACTAGATGACGAGTTGCCAATTTAGCAATTTCATCGGCTTTCTCATTTAATGGGATTCCAACATGGGATGGGATCCAGTTTAAGGTTATGTTGAGTCCTTTGCCTTTAGCGACTGCTCCAAGATACAAAATGGTGGTAATTATTTCCACGTTATATTTCCACTGTTTTTGTCCTAAAATTTGAAGTGCAGCTTTTGAGTTTGTGTGTATGATTGCATTTTGTGCAATATGCGAATGCCTGTTGTATGGCAAACAGCTCAGTTTGGGTTGATGATACTAGTCCTCCCAGTCTCCAATATGCCTGTACGCTGGCCGTGCAAAGAGCAGCGCCAGCACTCTCATATTCTGTGTCCACCGATCCGTCTGTGAAGATGTGGGTGGCTCCTGCTACTGCTATGCTATACATTTGCTCTTCTGTTATGCGACCTTAGGATTGTCGGATCATAGGCAGCCTTTTTCATTGGGAGACTTTCTATTACTATTTTGAAAGTAGGCTCTTCCCACGGTGCGGAAGGAGTGTAATTTGGGTGTGGATGATCACCCTCTCTATCAAGAATCATGCTTTTTAAATGTAGTCTGTTTAGGACTTTTCCTGCTCTTGCAGCCCAAGAGTTTTCATTGTTTTGGCCTAGTCCATCCACCAAGGCCTGTCGTACTGGGATTGGATCAGAAGAAAAAATTATCTTACTGATAATTGTAGCTGTCCTTTTTGATATTCTTTCTTGTAGAGAGGGCAAACCCGTCTCCAGTCTAAGAGTTTCAAGCCTGGTCCACATGGGGGCTCCCAGTGCGGCTCTCATAGCATTGTTTTGGGCAACTTCAAGCTTTTTCCACTGTTGGTGTGATAGATTTGTGAGTGCAGGTGCGGCATAATCGATCACTGATCTGACTGCCTATACATAGTATGTGCGAAGGACTTGCAGATTGGCTCCTCCAGAGAGGGAGGTTAGCGACCTGAGGAATGCCGTCCGGGCCACAGTTCGCTCTCTCAAGTAAGTGACCTCAGCATTAAAATTCATGTGTGTGTCCAAGATTATTCCTAGATACTGATAGGTGTCGACCCATTCAATTGGTTGACCCTGTACTGTGAGTTGGATGTTGGGCTTCGCTATTTTTATGGGCATGGCTTTTGACTTTGTGGGGTTGAGTTTGATCCCAATCTGTTTTGCCTCTTTACTGATGCAGTCTAAGCATTTGGGTGCAAGACGCGCCGCATCCCTTCCTTTTATGATGATGACAAAGTCGTCCGCGTAGTTTAGCAGCCTGCAGTGATGTGGGAGTTTCAACCTCATTATTCTTTCCATTAAACAGTTGAAGAGAAGAGGGCTGAGAATACCTCCTTGCGGTGCACCATTTTCATGTCTTTTGTACTCAGAGACTGTGCCATGAAGTTTTACTCTTGCTTCTCTGTTTATGAGACAGTTTTTGGTCCAGGAGAGCAGGTTGCCTCTGACCTCTTTGTCAATGAGGCAGCAGAGAATAGCTGGGGCGCTAGCCAGTTCAAAGGCTTTTTCGAGGTCCAGGAATATCAGCATTCCTGGTCTGTCATTCAAGTGGGCTAACAGAGTTGTAATACATTCCACTGTGCCAACCCCTCTTCTATAGGCATACATATCATGGTGCAGTTTAGGCATTTTCCACTCAAATCTGTTGAGCGCCATTCTGTCCGCCGTCTTGGCTGCACAGCTTTGGAGAGAGATGGGCCTGGGATTAGCTGGATCTTTGGGTTGGGGATCGGCACTATGTCTGCTCTATTCCAAGCAGAAGGTCTAGTTTGAGAAGTCCAGGCTAAATTAATTAACCTTAGGTATGCAGCGTCTCCCTCTGGGCCGAGGTTTCTAATCATTGTATAGGTTATTTTGTCGGCTCCAGGGGATGTATCCTTGGAGTTTTTCTTAGCCCGATTGAGCTCATCCAGTGTGCCGTACATATATTATATAATTCTAGGTTCTAAATATATCTTAGCTCTAAATATATCTTAGCTAAATATTTTCAGTGATGGAAGAAAACGCATGCAAAGAGTGGGGGGACTTCCTTATTTGTTTAATAATAATAATAATAATAGTAATAATAATTATAATAATTAGAATATTATATATAGGAAACATGTATAATAATGATATTTATCATAACATTTGCAATATTTATAGTAATAGCATTTATAATAGTTATAGTAACATTATACTAATAGCATTTATAATAATAATATTATAATAATTATAATAATTTATAATAGCAATTAAAAATAAATGTTTATTCAGGTAAGGTACATACATACAAGACATTTTACAAAATTTGATGGATTTATAGATAGAGGTACAATGGCATACAATGGTAGCTTTAGGCATACAATGGTAGCTTTAGGCATACAATGGTAGCTTTAGGCATACAATGGTAGCTTTAGGCATACAATGGTAGCCTTAGGCATACAATGGTAGCTTTAGGCATACAATGGTAGCCTTAGGCATACAATGGTAGCTTTAGGCATACAATGGTAGCTTTAGGCATACAATGGTAGCTTTAGGCATACAATGGTAGCTTTAGGCATACAATGGTAGCTTTAGGCATACAATGGTAGCTTTAGGCATACAATGGTAGCTTTAGGCATACAATGGTAGCTTTAGGCATACAATGGTGGCTTTAGGCATACAATGGTAGCTTTAGGCATACAATGGTAGCTTTAGGCATACAATGGTAGCTTTAGGCATACAATGGTAGCTTTAGGCATACAATGGTAGCTTTAGGCATACAATGGTAGCTTTAGGCATACAATGGTAGCTTTAGGCATACAATGGTAGCTTTAGGCATACAATGGTAGCTTTAGGCATACAATGGTAGCTTTAGGCATACAATGGTAGCTTTAGGCATACAATGGTAGCTTTAGGCATACAATGGTAGCTTTAGGCATACAATGGTAGCTTTAGGCATACAATGGTAGCCTTAGGCATACAATGGTAGCTTTAGGCATACAATGGTAGCTTTAGGCATACAATGGTAGCTTTAGGCATACAATGGTAGCTTTAGGCATACAATGGTAGCCTTAGGCATACAATGGTAGCTTTAGGCATACAATGGTAGCTTTAGGCATACAATGGTAGCCTTAGGCATACAATGGTAGCTTTAGGCATACAATGGTAGCTTTAGGCATACAATGGTAGCCTTAGGCATACAATGGTAGCGTTAGGCATACAATGGTAGCTTTAGGCATACAATGGTAGCCTTAGGCATACAATGGTAGCTTTAGGCATACAATGGTAGCTTTAGGCATACAATGGTAGCCTTAGGCATACAATGGTAGCTTTAGGCATACAATGGTAGCTTTAGGCATACAATGGTAGCCTTAGGCATACAATGGTAGCTTTAGGCATACAATGGTAGCTTTAGGCATACAATGGTAGCCTTAGGCATACAATGGTAGCTTTAGGCATACAATGGTAGCCTTAGGCATACAATGGTAGCTTTAGGCATACAATGGTAGCTTTAGGCATACAATGGTAGCTTTAGGCATACAATGGTAGCTTTAGGCATACAATGGTAGCTTTAGGCATACAATGGTAGCTTTAGGCATACAATGGTAGCTTTAGGCATACAATGGTAGCCTTAGGCATACAATGGTAGCTTTAGGCATACAATGGTAGCTTTAGGCATACAATGGTAGCCTTAGGCATACAATGGTAGCCTTAGGCATACAATGGTAGCTTTAGGCATACAATGGTAGCCTTAGGCATACAATGGTAGCCTTAGGCATACAATGGTAGCTTTAGGCATACAATGGTAGCTTTAGGCATACAATGGTAGCCTTAGGCATACAATGGTAGCTTTAGGCATACAATGGTAGCTTTAGGCATACAATGGTAGCCTTAGGCATACAATGGTAGCCTTAGGCATACAATGGTAGCTTTAGGCATACAATGGTAGCCTTAGGCATACAATGGTAGCCTTAGGCATACAATGGTAGCTTTAGGCATACAATGGTAGCTTTAGGCATACAATGGTAGCCTTAGGCATACAATGGTAGCCTTAGGCATACAATGGTAGCTTTAGGCATACAATGCCTAAAGCCGCTGTTACGCAAAGGTTCCCGGCAGGTTATATGAATAATAACATTTATTATTATAATTGTAATTATAATTATAATAATAACATTTATAATATTTTAATAATAGCAATAATATAATTTATTAAGTCTATAATAGATTTGAGTTCTGTAATTGTTTAATAATAGTAATAACAATTATAAATAATTATAAGAATATTTAGAATAATGTTTATAAATGACATTTATAAATAATAACATCTATAATAATAGTAAGATGTATAATTACAATAATTTGTAATAGTAATTATAATATTATGTTAATAGTATTTAAATAATAGTAATAATATAATTTACTAAATCTATAATATATTTATTAAATCAATTACAACTAATAATTAACTAATTACATGTTCAATTTTTTAAAATTACACTAATGCATTTACGAAGGTAGTAATATTAATCATGGTATTATATATTGTAAGTCTTTGGGGGTTCAGCCTGGGGGGCCAGATTCACCAAGCAGTTACATACGTACTTATGAATGTTATCTTCGAGGTGCTATCGAAGGTGCTATCTTAGCACCTTCGTAGTGGCTACGTCGGTATTGAACCCCCCATACGCCAGGCCAGCTGGCGCGCTCGAAACCCCCAACCCGAAGGGGAAGTGTTAGCTGGCTGCTGAAACAGGTTTTAAGAGGTTAGCGCCCACGTTGCTATCCTGACACTATCAGAAAAGAACGAGAGGAGTCTTTCCTTCCGTGTAGCTTGAGCATGATATCTTGCCGTTCCAGAGTAGCCCAACTCGAGGACCTGAAGGAGGACCTGCATTACAAATGAATAATGGCAGGAATTTGTTGATACGCCAGTGAAGTGTGTTGCAGCAAAAGGGCATCTACAATACACCTTGAGGTTACCTTGAGGTGCTTCCGGGGCTTAACGTCCCCGCGGCCCGGTCGTCGACCAGGCCTCCTGGTTGCCGGACTGATCAACCAGGCTGTTGGACGCGGCTGCTCGCAGCCTGACGTACACATCTTCAAAAAGCTCATAGAAGAATTGCCATTGGAATGTGTGAAAGGGAAGTGGCAAAAGTCGGAATTCCAGTGTCTCAAAAAAGAGCAATGATAAAATAATTTACCAAACATTTACGGATAACTTAGCTAAATATATCTTAGCTTAGTCTTTATACTTGTTCTTTCTGGCCTCTGGGTGTCAGTAACTGCTCTTCTGTCTTCCCTAATTTCCTGAAATATATCTGCTGTAAAAGCCTCTATATTTCAGTAAATTAGGGAAGACAGAAGAGCAGTTACTGACACCCAGAGGCCAGAAAGCACATGTATCCACTAGAACTACTAGTATAGATCCACTAGACAGTGTGACATTGTAATTGCCAAAATTAGGCTGGGATGTCAATATCTATGGCAGGTGGCTGCAGCTGAAGAATCCCCCTAGTGGTGAACATTCCAATTGTCAACTATGTGAACAAGAGCATACTCTTTAGGGCATACTCTCCAACACTATATCTGGTCTAGTGCCCTTGCTGTGATACCATCTCTAATTTACAAAAAAACTCCAGATTTCTAGCCTCTGCCATTGCATTTCTCTACAACAAGTCACTTGAACTCCAAACCTTTCCAGATATTCTAAAAAAAAGCGAGAGTAACCCCGTCCATAAATATGGTGATCTCACTGACGTCAACAACTACAGACCCATATCAATTCTACCAAACTTGTCAAAAAATATTTGAAAAGCTAATCTACAAGCAGCTTTACTCTTATCTAACCAAATACAATATACTTAGTTCTTGTCAATATGACTTCAGACTCCAAAAAAGCACTAACGATGCACTGATTAGAATGATTAACTTGATACAAACAGCTCTTGATAAAAATGAGTTCCCTGTTGGGTAATTTGTTGACCTACGTAAGGCACTGTCAACCACCAAAACCTTCGTCTTAAATTACATCATTATGGAGTCAGAGGTCACTCCCTGCAATACCTTCAGTCTTATCTTAGTGACAGGCTCCAGTATGTTTCTGTGAATAGTTCCATTTCTTCCACCCTACCCATCAACATTGGTGTTCCTCAGGGCAGCATACTTGGCCCTCTCCTCTTTCTTATCTACATTAATGACCTTCCAAATGCCTCTCAACACCTCAAATCAATCTTATTTGTTGATGACACAACCTTCATTTTCTCCAGTCCTGACCCTCTTGCTCTAAATGTCACTGTGAATACGGAACTAAATAAAGGAAATCTTTGGCTAACTGCCAACAAACTCACCCTTAACATTGACAAAACTTTCGATATTTTGTTTGGTAATAAATCCTCAAATCAAATTAATCTAATAATAAACAATATACAAATTAATAACAAAGTAAATAGCAAATTCATTAGTGTTCTCATTGATCACAAGCTGAATTTCCAGGGACACATTCTAAATATTGCAAAAAAAGTTTCTAAAACTGTTGGCATTCTTTTTAAGATCAGATATTATGTACCACGCCCTGCCCTGGTGACTCTCTATTACTCTCTCATCTATCCTTATCTCAATTATGGTATTTGTGCTTGAGGTTCTAGTACACAAAATCATTTACGTCCTCTAATTACTCAACACAAAGCTGCTATTAGGACAATATCCAACTCTGGTCCCAGACATCACTCAGTACCCCTTCTCAAATCTTTAAATATGTTAGATATTAAGTCACTGCACATCCTCTCACGTGTTCTCCATATAATTAAAACTCTGAACTGTAATGTCAATCATGACCTTAAAAGCTTCCTAGAAGGTTGTAACAGAACCCATGGGCACCATGGGCAAGAAACAAATGCCTATTTGATATTCCAAGAGTGCTACTTAACCAAACTAGAAATGCTCTACAAATCAAGGGATCCAGAATGTGGACTGACCTTCCCAATCATGTTAAAGACTGTACCTCTCTCAACCAGTTTAAGATAAAAACTAAACACTACCTGATATAACTCCCTGTAACCTACCTTACCCCTATAATGTCAACCCATGTCTGCTATTTTTAAAGAAAGCTGTTTGTCGACCAAATTGTATTTTTTGTTGTTTTTCTGCCATGTTCCCCCCCCCCCTTTTTTTATTTATATATTTTCTCAACACATTTATACTCTAATCTCAATTAGTATTAAGTTTTAGTCTTTAGTGTTTTCTCTCCCCGAAACGCTTTACGTAATAGTGGCTTTAGGCATTGTATATACTAGCTCAATCTATAAATTCATCAATATTTGTATCACCCCCTTGTATGTATGTACTTTAGCTGAATAAACATTTGAATTTAAATTTTGAATTTTGGGTTGTCATAGCCAGAGGGTGGTAATGGGGGACGAGCTCCCATGACCTATAAAATGCTCCTATACGGCATGCGTCTCAAATAGCCTCTGACAACCAAGTCCAACTCCTGGCCTGCACGGGTGGCTTAGTCTAAGTCCGGCGGAACTGCTTTTACCGACAGGAGAAGGGGCGAGGGCGTGCCTCTGGCGCCTTAAAACCAGCTGCTCCAGGTAGATGGGACTCGATAGCCTGGGAAGGCAGCCCATCTAGGGGAAGGAAAACCCTGATTTTAAACCTCCGCTGCCTTGCGGCCATACCCTTTTTTGGGAAAGGCTTCAGGAGTCAACCTCGAGGAAAAATCCGGAGTTGGAGCCCCTAAGGCAGTTCGTTATTGACTTCGACCTTGTTCTGGCAGTTCGTTATTGACTTCGACCTTGTTCTGGCAGTTCCTGCGACGGTGCTGGAACCATGTGTACTGGCATTTATTTGCCTTTCCAGTGGATAATTTCAGCAACGTGGAGAAGGGGGACCTGCTGCATGGGTAACAGCTTCTCCTCCATATCTACCTACCCTGGCTTTGTGCCCTGGAGAGGACACTCCAGCTTCGTCTCACAGCGTCGAACCAACACGGGAAGCGACAGTCTACCGGTTTTAAGTCTTCTGCTCGATTGGCGAAGAGTGTGACGCCAGGGGTTGCTTCCGACGGTGGGAGGGGTCATCGCGCCCCACTGGGCAGCTACAGCCCGCCTCAAGCTGGGCAAACCCTAGCCAATAAGGTGTTGCCTCGCCACAGTCCGTTAACCTCACTGGGTGCGTGGGGTTTAGGGTGAAAACCGACAAGCGGCCCGACAACTTTGCACCAAGCAATACCAAACCTAAAAATAAAATATCAACTGCCCTAAAGCTGGGCACATGGAACGTCAGGTCACTGACACCAGGTTTCTCTGACGACCTGCAAGAAATCAACGACGCCCGAAAAATAGCAATCATCGATAAGGAGCTGAGCAAACTGCAGATGGATATTGTTGCTCTCCAAGAGACTAGGCTTCCAGGATCAGGGTCTGTGAGAGAGGGCCTTCTCTTTCGTCTGGCAAGGAAAACCTTCAGATGAGACCAGAGAACATGGTGTGGGATTTACCGTCACGAATGCACTGTTGGGACACATTATGCCACCGATGGGGGAAACCAAACGAATTCTGTCTCTGCAACTGCATTCCCAAACAGGACCAGTCAATGTAATTAGTGCATATGCACCAACCCTGACTTCTCCAGCAGAGGCAAAGGAAAAATTCTACGATGACCTCAACAGAGTCATAGCGAGAATCCATGTAAAGGAGCCACTGTTCATCCTCGGCGACTTCAACGCCAGAGTGGGTGCCGAGCACAACATTTGGCCCATTTGTCTGGGTCAATTCGGCATAGGGAGGATGAATGAGAATGGGCAACGTCTGCTAGAACTCTGCTGCCTTCATGGTCTCTGTGTCACCAACACGTTCTTCGGCACAAAGCCTCAACACCGAGTCTCTTGGAGACACCCCAGATCCAAGCACTGGCACCAGCTTGACCTGATTCTTACCAGGCATGCAAATCTACCCAGCGTCAAGATTATGTGTAGCTACCAGAGTGCTGTCTGTGACACCGACCACTCCCTGGTATGTAGCAGGATCAAGATGCAAACAAAGAAGATTCATCACTCGAAAAAGGAGGGCAGACCTCGCATCGACACCACCAAGACCCGCAACCTGGACAAAGTGGAAGATTTTGCACGTGTGCTCGAGGAAGCTTTCCCTGGCCCAGCTGGGATCACTGCCTGTAAAAGATGGGAGCACTTCAGAGACGCTGTGTTCAACGCTGCCATGTCCACCTTTGGCAAGAAGACCAGCAGGTCGGCAAACTGGTTGGAGGCTCACTCGGAAGAGATGACACCTGTCATCGAAGAGAAGAGAAAAGCCTTGGCACCCTACAAAACCTGCCCAAGTCAGCGCAACTTACAGATCCTTCGGGCCGTCCGCTGCAAAGTGCAGCAGAGTGCCAGGCGATGTGCCAACAACTATTGGATCCAGCTCTGCTCCCAGATACAGGCTGCAGCGGATACATGCAATGTAAGGGGAATGTATGACGGCATCAAGCAGGCCCTCGGCCCAATCCAGAAGAAGACCGCTCCTCTGAAATCTACCACAGTCGAGGTGATTCAGGACCAGACACTGCAGCTGAAGCGCTGGATCGAGCGAGCTATACGCCAGGGAGAATGTGGTCACCGAAGACGCCCTGAGCGCCATTGAGTGTCTGCCTGTGTTAATGGAGCTCGACAGCAAACCTACCCTCGAAGAACTCAGCGAGGCCCTAGACTCCCTTGCTTCTGGCAAAGCTCCTGGAAAAGACGGCATTCCTGCTGAGACCTTGAAGTGCTGCAGAGGTAGCCTGCTCATGGAGCTGCATGAAATTCTCTGCCTCTGCTGGGAAGGAGAGGGGCCACAGGACATGAGGGACGTCAACATCGTCACGCTGTATAAGAATAAAGGTGACAGGAGCGACTGCAACAACTACCGTGGAATCTCCCTCCTCAGTATTGTCGGAAAGCTGTTTGCTCGAGTCACATTGAAGAGGCTCCAAGTACTTGCAGAGAAAGTCTATCTAGAATCACAATGCAGATTCAGAGCCAACAGGCCAACCACCGACAACCCTCAGACAACTGCAGGAGAAATGCAGGGAACAGAAACAGCCACTCTTCGTAGACTTCAGATCTGTCGAAGGCCTTCGACCTCGTCAGCAGGGATGACCTGTTCAAGATACTCCCCAAGATCGGATGCCCACCCAGGCTCCTCAGCATCACCAGATCTTTCCATGAGAACATGAAGGGCACCGGGGTCTTTGATGGCCTAACATCAGACGCCTTTGACATCCGAAGTGGAGTAAAGCAGGGCTGCGTACTGGCTCCAACCCTATTCGGGATTTTCTTCGCAGTTATGCTGCGGCACGCCTTCGGATCTGTCACGGAAGGCATTTACCTCCGGACCAGGTCGGATGGAAAGCTCTTTAACCTCGCCAGGCTGAGAGCCAAGACGAAGGTTCGGCTGAAGTGTCTGCGCGACTTCCTTTTTGCCGACGACGCAGCAGTCACTACCCACTCAGCCGAAGACCTCCAACGGCTCATGACCTGCTTCAGCGAGGCCTGTCAGGCTTTCGGACTCACCATCAGCCTGAAGAAAGCACAGGTCATGGGACAAGGAGTGGACTTCCCACCTGACATCGGCATCTCCGATTCCAAACTGGACGTGTACCTGGGCTCCACAATCTCTGACTCCCTCTCTCTTCTCCAGTTCACCCAGTGAGCCAACTCCACGCTGACTTTGTCTCCAGTAGCACAGAGCATCACCTTCACTCACCAGACCACTCCACAAGTGATCATTTGAATTTCATCATGGAATTCCAATTGAATTATAATCGATTCAGCAATACTGCTCAGTGTAAGAAAAGACCATCGATACTGGATACTAGTTCTGAAAGTGACGGCGAGTGGCATCACGTGAATAAGGCTAACAGGACAAGCCACTCCATGACGACCCATCGCCCATTAATCTCTCCAGCTTCTCCAGCTCTCCCAGCGCCTCAGACTAGATCTACGCTTCCAATCTTCAAAGTGCAGCACACCGAAGGTAAGTCTTCCTACGCTACTGTAGTGGACCTGGAAAAAGAGTACCCCCAGCTCCAGATCAGAGCAAAACCTAATCTCAGAGGAGAATACATTCTGAGGCCTAAAGACGAGTCGGCTGCTACGATTCTAAAAAATTACGCAAAATGTGAGGAACTGAAACCAGAGGATAAAATACGAAAAATCATTGTCCTCCACTATCCCTTGCATATGGCCCTTGGCCATCTCGAAAAGCTGAACTATGTGGTGTCAGCAGAGAGATGCCAAGTACGAACCACAAAACAGGAAACTCGACAAGTCCTTCTCACAGTAAGAGGACGGATCCCAGAGAAACTTGACCTTGGAATCTGGGGCGTGTTCCAACACAGGCCTTACACCCCAGAACCCCTAAGATGCTTCGGATGTCAGAGATTTGGGCATCACAAAGATGGTTGCCAACGCCCAGTGAGGTGCGGAGTCTGCAGCCAGCCCCATGACACAAAAACATGTATTGATAAACTCAAGGCAAACCACCCTGTTCAGGCAAAACGCCCAAATTGTTCCAAGGCACATCATGCCTGGAACTTGAAATCCCCTGAAAGGCTCAAAAGGCTTCAAATGAACCCCACCACGCCTACAGCGGAGCCGAAACCCCCACCAAAACGAATACCAGCTCCCATGCCCACTAAAACCGCGTGGGGCCTACCCACTCAGGAAGAGGGGGCACACGGCCCTTCACCATCGGCCATGGTGAAGGGTGAGAAGACCTCTGTACAGGACAAAAAGAAAGATGGAGGACACAAGAATCATGTTCAAAGCAGTCGGCCTCCCATTTCATCCAGCAAGCACACTGGGGCCAATACTAGTAACAATTCCAGTGTCAAAGTTACCACTGAGAAGGGTCTAAAAGCTACTTGGCCCCAAACCTGCACAACATTAAATAGTGCTCCCACTGAACTGGACGCTCTCTGGCCAATGCTCAAAACTTTGGTCACCGAGTTGATCGAAAGTCTGCTGTCATCACATGGAATCAAGCAAACCACAGAGAGTCGGAAGACAATTGAGCACAAGCTCAAGAAATTCGAAGATGTAATATCCACACCGTCAAGACAGCAGAGCAGGAGACACACTCATAAAAAAAAGATAGAGTCCAGCTCGTCGGAAAGCGACATTGATGAGTCAATTTCAGGTCCACTAAGAACCTATACACCAATTGCAACTTCCATGGCGTGTTCATCAGACTCCATGGATACCACGGAATTATCAGCAAATTCCAAGAACCTAGAGGTCTAAAGATCCTGCAATGGAATGCGCAAGGACTGCGCACTAAATTGCAACACTTGCAATGCATAGCAGCAACCAAGGGCATAGACATCCTGATACTACAGGAGAGCTTGCTTCGAGCCGGATTAGAACCTAAAATCTCAGGCTATCGAGGCTTCTTCCTTCCATGGATCAATGGGCAATCCAGGGGAGGTGCAATCTATGTAAAATGTGATCTGATCTCCAAGTCCATAACCAGCCCACCCAATTGTGGAGCAGGGACAGAGGTAATGGGAGTTACCATTGAGCTAAGACACGACAAACTTGAAGTGTTCAATGTGTACAGGTCTCCACATGCCGAAATGGATCTCTCTGTGTTATTTGGACACGCGACAACAACAAACACAATCATTTGTGGAGATTTTAATGCCCATCATCGATTGGCACTGGGCTCGAACAGAACAAATGAAGCCGGCATACACATTACACATCTACTGGACCAGCTTCCAGAAATACAAATCCTAAACAAGAATGAACCTACCCACATCCAAAGAGGCAGATTAGACCTAACCTTCGTTTCAGCCTCCCTAAGAGATGTAGCAACATGGTCAGTTGAGCCCACACTCACAAGCGACCACTATGGGGTCCAAATTGATCTTCAGTTAGACCTACCCACCCCACCTCCGCCTCCATCTGAAGCCTGGAACTTGGCTTTAGCAAACTGGGACCGATTTCAAAACCTCATTTCAGAGTGGCAAAGAAACTATGATCTTCCCGAAGACATTAATCAGGCAGAACAAGAATTTGTCAAAGCGATTCAAAGTGCAGCCAACCACTCAATCCCACTGAAAAAACAGTCCACCGGACACCATAAAGATCATTGGTACTATTGCGACCGTGTCAAAGAACTCAACCATGGACTCAACAGAACAAGAAAGCTATACAAAAAGCAGCCAAGTGACCGCAACAGGATCTTACTTTGTGAGGTCAAGGAACATGTACATCGGGAGACCAGACAAATAAAAGAACAAAAGTGGCTGGAATGGTGTTCACACCTGAATGAACACACCTCTCTCGGAGAGATGTGGCAGCAAATTCACCGAGCCAAAGGGAATAAAACACCTAAAGCTCCACACCCCAAGGATCCTCAACAGGAAGCCGAAGTACTGGCAACCAGGTTTGCAGAGAGAGCAGCCAGCAATCAACTTCCACCAGATGTATTAGCAGTACAGACCGGACTAGAGGAAGAAAGGTGGCACAGAATCCTTACAGCATGTGAAGAAGTCTCTGACCCTAATGCCCCTTTCACACTGGATGAGCTCAATCGGGCTAAGAAAAACTCCAAGGATACATCCCCTGGAGCCGACAAAATAACCTATAAAATTATTAGAAACCTCGGCCCAGAGGGAGACGCTGCATACCTAAGGTTAATTAATTTAGCCTGGACTTCTCAAACTAGACCTACAGCTTGGAATAGAGCAGACATAGTGCCGATCCCAAAACCCAAAGATCCAGCTAATCCCAGGCCCATCTCTCTCCAAAGCTGTGCAGCCAAGACGGCTGACAGAATGGCACTCAACAGACTGGAGTGGAAAATGCTAAACTGCACCATGATATTTATGCCTATAGAAGAGGGGTTGGCACAGTGGAATGTATTACAACTCTGTTAGCCCACTTGAATGACAGACCAGGAATGCTGATATTCCTGGACCTCGAAAAAGCCTTTGAACTGGCTAGCGCCCCAGCTATTCTCTGCTGCCTCATTGACAAAGAGGTCAGAGGCAACCTGCTCTCCTGGACCAAAAACTGTCTCATAAACAGAGAAGCAAGAGTAAAACCTCATGGCACAGTCTCTGAGTACAAAAGACATGAAAATGGTACACCGCAAGGAGGTATTCTTAGCCCTCTTCTCTTCAACTGTTTAATGGAAAGAATAATGAGGTTGAAACTTCCACATCACTGCAGGCTGCTAAACTACGCGGACGACTTTGTCATCATCATAAAAGGAAGGGATGCGGCGCGCCTTGCACCCAAATGCTTAGACTGCATCAGTAAAGAGGCAAAACAGATTGGGATCAAACTCAACCCCTCAAAGTCAAATGCCATGCCCATAAAAATAGCGAAGTCCAACATCCAACTCACAGTACAGGGTCAACCAATAGAATGGGTCGACACCTATCAGTATCTAGGAATCATCCTGGACACACACATGAATTTTAATGTTGAGGTCACATACTTGAGAGAGCGAACTGCGGCCCGGACGGCAATCCTCAGGTCGCTAACCTCCCTCTGGAGGAGCCAATCTGCAAGTCCTTCGCACATACTATATACAGGCAGTCAGATCAGTGATCGACTATGCCGCACCTGCACTCACAAATCTATCACACCCACAGTGGAAAAAGCTTGAAGTTGCCCAAAACAATGCTATGAGAGCCGCACTGGGAGCCCCCATGTGGACCAGGCTTGAAACTCTTAGACTGGAGACGGGTTTGCCATCTCTTCAAGAAAGACTATCACAAAGGACAGCGACAATTATCAGTAAGATAATTATTTCTTCTGATCCAATCCCAGTACGGCAGGCCTTGGTGGTTGGACTAGGCCAAAACAATGGAAACTCTTGGGTTGCAAGAGCAGGAAAAGTCCTAAACAGACTACATTTAAAAAGCATGATTCTTGATAGAGAGGGTGATCATCCACACCCAAATTACACTTCTTCCGCACCGTGGGAAGAGCCTACTGTCAAAATAGTAATAGAAAGTCTCCCAATGAAAAAGGCTGCCTTTGATCCGACAATCCTAAGGCGCATAATAGAAGAGCAAATGTATAGCATAGCAGTAGGAGCCACCCACATCTTCACAGACGGATCGGTGGACACAGAATATGAGAGTGCTGGCACTGCTCTTTGCACGGCCAGCGTACAGGCATATTGGAGAGTGGGAGGACTAGTATCATCAACCCAAACTGAGCTGTTTGCCATACAACAGGCATTCGTATATGTGATTGCACAAAACACTCAAAATGCAATCATACACACAGACTCAAAAGCTGCACTTCAAATACTAGGACAAAAGCAGTGGAAAGATAACGTGGAAATAATTACCACCATTTTGTATCTTGGAGCAGTCGCTAAAGGCAAAGGACTCAACATAACTTTAAACTGGATCCCATCCCATATTGGAATCCCATTAAATGAGAAAGCTGATGAAATTGCTAAATTGGCAACTCGTCATCCAGTGATACATAAAACAATTCAACCCAGCCTAGAGAACATAAAAAACATCATCACCAAAAAACTCTCACACCTCAACAAAGCCCATCTACACCAGAGAATAGCTGAAGGTTTGCCATCTGCAACATGGTATCTTCAGGCAACCAAATTAGAAAGGTTAAATATCCCAAAAGGAATCCACAGGGAAATAGCAGTTAGGTTAAATAGACTACGTCTAGGTTACAGATGTAACTTTGAGATTGGTGAACCCCGACAGAGAGAGTGCATCTTCTGCCAAACTGTCACAGAAAAGCCATTACTTCACTATCTTCTGGAATGTGAAGCAACCAACGACCTTAGAAGAGCTTTAAGAGTTCCTGATTCTTGCAGTGGCCACCCTGAAGCCATCAACACAGCCACTCTCCTGGTCAACAAAGGTGTTCAGCAGCTGGACACCCTCATAAAGTCTGTGGAGCAGTATCCTCCCCCACGATAACAGTTTGATGATTAAATGCAACCTCAGAATACTGAAAAGAACTGAGAAAAAATTGTACCACTTACGGGTTATTCATGCCCGTGCCACCTCTTGGGTGGCTTAATCTTTATCAATCAATCAATCGGTCATGCGCTCTCTCCTGCTCCCGACACGCACTGCTTCGGAAGTTAAAAAAAAAAGACGTTCTTCACGCAACGACACTGGAACATTCGTCTGTACTGTAGATAAAGTCTGCTTTTTGCTGTGTTCTCAGGACCCTCAGAACTTAACGCTTCGCAAGTTAAAAAATCCTCAAGCAACGGACACGTGGACCAATTGTCTGTACTGTTGTTATAGTCTGCTTTTGCTGTTCTTAGGACTTCCTGAAGCTATGGAAACTACGCCTGCTACCTTGGTCCTTGATCCCACCCTGGCTGCGTTTAACTTCGCGGGCACTTCAACCTCCCAGACTGACA
The DNA here is from genome assembly GCF_040958095.1 of Procambarus clarkii. NCBI lineage: Eukaryota > Metazoa > Arthropoda > Malacostraca > Decapoda > Cambaridae > Procambarus > Procambarus clarkii. Next base: position 22,109,366 of record NC_091194.1, read on the forward strand.
GAAATTTTTTATGCTGCCTCCCTGAACGCTGGATTGCCAGACCTATTGTCTGCCGGTTTAGCCCGGATTTTTTATGCAGCCTCCCTGACTCATGGATTACCAGACCTTTTGTCTGCCGGTGCAGGCCGGAAATTTTATGCAGCCTCACTGGCTGCTGGATTGCCCCTGGCCTCTGGCTATACCAGACTTTTGTCTGCCGGTGTAGCAGGAAGTACCAACAACAACGCATCAGACGATGGAGATCATTGCAATGGACTCAGTTACCAACTTTATAAATTGCTGCTCTGAAAATCTCCCTGGACAGACGCAATGGACCCATTATCACCACACCAAAAATAATCTCTTTGATATCCCCAGAGTCAAACTTTTCTTAAACAGGTATCGATGCTCCGACTGCTGCCGTTCCAGCTGGTCTGCAATCAGCAAATTCACGAGGCTGATAAAAGTACCACGCATTCGGAGACCAACATATTATGGAAACCGCTGTATTGGACCTTATATTTCTTATATTTATTATCATCCTTATATTTATGGAGTTCGTGCCGTCCGGACACATGTATGTCAGAGTCATGATTTACCTTCCTACTGGGCAACGTTTTCTTTTTTTGCAGTCTTCCTTTCGCATTAATGTCGAGGTTAAGGTTTTAATCTTCAGCATTAAGATTAAAAGTTTTTTTTTTTTACACATTAAGAGGTTATTCTTTAATCCAATCTTATACATATCTTACACTTAACGTATCTTAATTAAAACTTTAATCGCAATAGGTAAATAATTTTATTTGTTGGCCTGCATACGGAGGACAACATACGATGGAATTCAATGTAATGGACTCAGTTATTTGTTGGACTATAATGGACTCAGCTACCACACTTATAATTTGTTGTGTTTGTGTCTCTCCGGACACAAGCAGGTCACAGTTATGATTTAAAGAACTGTTTTCTTATATTCGATTTATTGGTTACTTATATGTTGATATGTATTTTATATGGGTCATATAGTTTATATATATTGATTACTTCGGTGCGTTCTAGTGTTATATTATTATGTTGGATTATATTTCAATATAGTTATTTCTTGCTACCGATCGTTCAAGCTGCTCAAATCCCTCCGGGGCAGCTAGGATATTGCAGTCTTCCTTTTGAATTAATGTTAAGATTAAGGTTCTATTCTTCAACATTAAGTTTTAAAGCCGGATTCGGTTTTGTGCGGTAACCATTTAGACAACGGGTAACTTAATTTAATTAAGTTAATCCCTTCTTCTGACCTTGGACGCAGTGGCGCGTAAGCTTTTCATGCCACGTTCCCGTTGGATTACAGTTATGATTAAGTTTTATTCTTCCTCTTTAAGCTTTTAAGCTTAAATCTTACAGGTTAAGCAGACTAACCCCATTTAATTCTTACAAAATTACACTTCACATACTTAATAACTTATTCACGATAAATAAATAAATAAATAAATGTTTATTTAGGTAAGGTACATACATAAAGAGATTTTACAAAGTTTGTTGGGTTAATAGAAAGGGCTAGTACATACAATGCCTAAAGCCACTATTACGCAAAGCGTTTCGGGCAGAAACGCTTTGTTTGCAAACGCGAAACATATTTATATACTGTAATTATTTAAGGCTTATGGACATTCGTTATTTGTACTTCTATTATATGTTACATGGATTATATTATTATCCCTGTTATCACTGAGGTACTTAGGTATTTTGTTCTGGAAAATTCTGAAACCTCTTTTGTTTGATGATGATACTTCCCTCATCCTGAAGCTCTGTGGTACTCGTGGCTTTACAAGATTGTAAATACTACGTGATGTTACGTACTCTCCCAAACCCAATCATTCTTACCCTTACCATAACTTAATTAAAACTTTAATCACAATAGTTAAATAATTACGCTGCTTATTTCTCTCAGTTTGGGATGTGTTCTTCTTGGATTTGTTATTACTGATTAACGATAAACCTTAAACATTGATGCCGTCCTTTTAGTCATTACTTCGTCATCACACCTTGGCCTACACTACCGTAATTAAATCCTGCTTCACAATTGTGCCTTCCTTTTAATTAATCGGTCACTGGGATTCCGGAACATATTTACAAACTGTTAATTATGAAGGCTTTCTAAGTTTATATTTCTTAATTTTATACTTATATCTATACAATAGGTAATGAGAATTACTATTACTGTCATTATAAAGTACTCAGTTATGTTAATGACTTTTAATATTCATTAATCCGCTTACTTGTACCAGACTGGGACGCTTTATTCTATCAATTATCATTTTTTTTCTATCCACAGACTGTTGGGGATAGTTTTATGGTATTCTTATACAGCACATTTGGTTGAGCTCATTTGTATACTCGGTCGCTGTGCTCCACGATACATAATTATATCCTGCTAATCATTTAAGGCTATCTATGTACATTTCTTATTTGTACATCTATATATATCTATAGGTAACAGGGATTATTTCTATCCCTGTCATTACTGAAGTACTTAGTTAATTTAAAGTCTTATAATATTATGATTAATTCACTTCTCTGTAACAGCTTGGGGCGCCTTAATCTATTAATTATCCTTATTCTATCCACAGTGCTTAGGGATAGTTGTACGGTGATTGGTTGGTCGTTAAGGATTAAGGGGTGGCACGGGCATGCTTCGCCCGTAAAGTTGTATGATATTATATCAGTCATTTGATTCTGACTAACGATCAGTTTTTAAAAAATGCGGTTGACAGGCCGCGTTGACGTAATACCACGCTTGATGCGGCGCCCCCTTTACATTTTGGGGGGGGTGGGGGTTTTCTCCCATATTCATGCATTAATTGCAGTATATTACACGTTCAAGTGAATTTAATGACGTTCTATAGTACATGTCTCCCCCACGCTTGGAACATTAGAGGGACCCCATCCTCCACTACGTTCGTGATAATTGGTACACAAATTAAACAACTCTGTTATCGAACCAGTATTTACCCAAGCCTTTCCTAAATCCTACGCTGTACACGTTCAAGTGATTTTATTTACGTACGGCGAAAAAATACCGAATTGCTTATTCTAACTGAGGCTCAAAAACAGTGCAAGATTAGCTGAAGCACAACACCAGGCATCTTGTTACTAATGCTGTGATTAATAGCAGTCTCCGTGGTGTAGTGGTAAGACACTCGCCTGGCGTTCCGCGAGCGCTATGTCATGGGTTCGTATCCTGGCCGGGGAGGATTTACTGGGCGCAATTCCTTAACTGTAGCCTCTGTTTAACGCAACAGTAAAATGTGTACTTGGTTGTAACAACGATTCTTCGCGGCGGGGATCGTATTCCAGGGACCATAGGATTAAGGACTTGCCCGAAATGCTACGCGTACTAGTGGCTGTACAAGAATGTAACAACTCTTGTATATATCTAAAAAAAAAAAAAATAAAAATAATCCCTAGTGTCCTATTCGCCTCATTACGAACATGCATACATTGCTCCTTTGGTTTTAAAATCTTACTAATCGTAACTCCCAGTTCCCTTTCGCAATCCACTTCGCAATCCTGACATCATCCGCTTGTGACTTGTAACTCTTTTCATCATTACCTGGCCTCAAAACTTCACATTTAACAGCATTAAACTGCATCTGCCAAGCTTTTGCCATCTCATAAACCTATTTAGCTTAACTTGAAGTGATAGTGAATCTTCTACCATGTTAATTTCCCTACCGATTTTGTATCATCGGCAAAATTAGCAAATGTTGCTATTCCAACCTGAATCTAAATCATTTATATATATTATATTCGCCAGAGGTCACAGGACAGAGCATGAGGCACTCCCCTAACAACATTAACACACTCTGACTTAACCCCAGTTATATTAACTCTCTGTTCCCTTTGGAATAGCCATGCCCTAATACAATTTCATATAACCCACAATACCATGAGCCTCTATATGTAATCAGTCGTGCATGTGGCACTGTATCAAAAGCTTTGCTAAAGTCAAGATATACATCATCACACTCCTTACCGTATCAACAGCCTCAACTATGCTGGATTAAAAAGATAGCAAATTTGTTATTTAAAATACTGTCTGAGGGACTTCCTTCCAGACACAGGTATTCACCGCATCCCTGCCCTCTGGCCTCTCCCCCGTGAGTACTATAATGTATTCATGGGCCTTTAATGCTTCCCTTTCACCTTCTAAATTTTAATGGTGCCTTTTACTTCATTACCTTAATGGCGTGCTACAGGTCGGACCTGGAGCTGCCTCCCACCCCCCCCTCTTTCCCTTGGACTACATGCTGTTGACTATGGCCGTTACATTTTCCTTCCACGGACAAGCTACATGGGGGGCGTCCATGCCCCCCTTCCATTCCCGGCAGGGTTTTTTATTCATGTCTATAATACTTTATATGATTAAAAGTGCAAGTATGTTGTCGATTCAGGTTGTTACTTGCGCCACCATACCTGGTTTCACTTACGCTACCGCAACCTCCCCCCCCCTCCTCCACAGAGGAGATGAGATACTTAAAGAGTCAGAGAGAGAAAAAGACCTGGGGGTTGATATCACGCCAGACCTGTCCCCTGAAGCTCATATCAAGAGGATGACAGCAGCAGCATATGCCAGGTTGGCTAACATAAGAACGGCCTTTAGAAACTTGTGTAAGGAATCTTTCAGAACATTATATACCACATATGTCAGACCAATCCTGGAGTATGCGGCTCCAGCATGGAGTCCATATCTAGTCAAGCATAAGACTAAACTGGAAAAGGTTCAAAGGTTTGCTACCAGACTAGTACCCGAGCTGAGAGGTATGAGCTACGAGGAGTGACTTTGGGAATTAAACCTCACTTCGTTGGAAGACAGAAGTTAGGGGGGGACATGATCACCACATTCATGATTCTCAAGGGAATCGACAGGGTTGATAAAGACAGGCTATTTAACACAAGGGGTACACGCACTAGGGGACACAGGTGGAAACTAAGTGCGCAAATGAGCCACAGAGATATTAGAAAGAACTTTTTTAGTGTGAGAGTGGTTGACAAATGGAATGCATTAGGAAGTGATGTGGTGGAGGCTGACTCCATACACAGTTTCAAGTGTAGATATGATAGAGCCCAATAGGCTCAGGAACCTGTACACCTGTTGATTGAAGGTTGAGAGGCGGGACCAAAGAGCCAGAGCTCAACCCCCGCAAGCACAACTAGGTGAGTATAGAAACATCGCGGAGGGGTCAACCCACACCCCCCGGGACGAGGAGATCGGCGTGGAACGGCCTGCTCCCAACTGACTCAATCCGATGCAGCAGACCGCTGCCCATTCATCCTGCGAATCTGTTTTTTTCCCTAGGATCCTGCTTAGGTACCCTGTCTAACATCGGGCTTACCAATAATATGCAATAATAGGCATTTACCCACAGCTTGCATTAGTCGCAGTCTGCCTTACCCGCGGCGTCCTCGACGGGGAAGTGTTATCCGTCTGTCATCACTTAAATTAACCCTAGGCCGGCCACACACGTGCAGTTTTAACTGACAGTTATGACTGTTCAGTTATAACTGTCACAGTTCAAACTGACGTCAGTTAAAAATGAAATGCACACACACACACAGTTCAATCCCTCAGTTTTACCATGGATTCCGAGGAGTACGATCTTGCCGCTCTTGGTGTATTCTTTGTAATGCTACAAGCAAATAAAAAAAGAAAACTTTTGAACACAGGCAAGGTTCAGATCGATAGAGTTCAATGAATTCAACAATCACTTGGTTTTGTTCACGTGCCATCTCAAACATCACTCACCGCTACCACCTGTAGAAATGAGAAGTTGAGAACTGTACAGTTACGAATCCCCACACACGCTCAGTTCAGTTACTCCTTTCAGTTAAAAATATGGAACATTGCATTTGTCGCAGTTTAACTGTACAGTTCTGTTGAACTGACGAAATAAGCAACTGAGATATCCACACACGTGCAGTTTTAACTGATAGTTTTAACTGAACAGTTATAACTGTCAGTTAAAACTGCACGTGTGTCCGGCCCTAGAGTGTATTTTTTTTCCAAAAAATCTGTTCAGATCGGCAACGCCCCGGCTTGACCGCCTGGGCGTTGCAGTCTACGTCCCCGGTGCTGTCGGTTCAAGGTAGCCCACCCACTTCTTGCCTTCAGTTCCTGCCGCTAAGGGTGAGCATGATATCACGCCCTTAGTTCTCTCCTAGAAAGCCGGCATCCACTGGACCTGTGGACTTGCCTATACTCTATCAGGTATTATTACTCAAGCCTTAATCATAATAGAAGTACACACTGCTTCACTTCCATGCGTTGTGTTCCAGACTAACCCGCCAGCAGTGGCCTTCAGGTGTAGGTCGGCCACACAACTGTGATATTTAACATTTTGTGATTAACTGCAACATGAGTGCTTCATTTACTATACGTTATCTAATTTATCATCATCACTATTTAACATACTTTGAGTGTTCCGTCAGGGTATATGATCTGTACAATGTTGTTTTCAGCTTGTTGCAAGGAGCCCTGTTAGTTTGGGTTTCAGAGCGTTTAATTCCTCCTCTGCTTTACCACACTGTCCTACTTATGCCACATGTTCACCCCTGCCAACCCTTACTGCCGTAATATTTCCAGAACGACTACAGACCATCGGGGAACACCTCATGGACGGGGAACATTGGTTTGCGCCCGAAGAACACTCTCGACGGACTGCACGGATGGGCGCCTGCAGGACCTACTCACCCGCCCTGGGGCCAGCCTCGCTGGGCTAGCCTCTGCGAGGGCGGGATACAGCGACGACGACGCCCACGAGGACGACCTGGCGTGGCGGTGCACAGCACGCGAGGCACGCACGAGGTAATACGCCCACTACACGCGGACACCAAGACGCCCGCCTTGCATACCCATGCACCAAAAGGTGCTCCATTGGTCACTTCCCGGATGCGGCTTACCTAGCAGCATTTACCAGCCATGTACGCCCGACTCTGTACCTTTTTTCAGTTCTGGAAATCCTGACTGTTTTTTTTTTAACGGCAGAGGTAACGGGTGTACGGGCACGGACGTGGACGCAGACAAGGAAAAACTCCATGATGCCCTGTGATGCAGAACTTGCGGCGACGCCCTTCCTGGTGGCACAGCGCCCTACGTCAGATGAGAAGTCAACGCCCCTACACGCTGATGCTCCTCTCGCGGCCAGCGGGCACTCGCCCTTCAGGGGGGGTGGGGGGGGGGTCGGCCTGCTGGCCTTGCGGAGTGGGGGTGCAGCGCCGGCCCCTAAGTGTTCCGCTGTCCGCAGCTACTTACCCTGACTTGTACGAGTAATGTTAACCTTGCCCTCTATGTGTATTCTGCATTTACTGGTTAATTTACGAATTTACATTATGTATTGGAATGGGGCATTATTATCTGTCACGTATTAGGCCAATATATGCTACTGTAAATGCACTAATTCTCAAGGAAAAATATGTTAGACATTTGCCTTACTTTTACTCATAGATAATAACTATTCGGTGTTCTGCAGATCTAGATTTAGTTAGTTCCCGGCTATAAGCATATGTATTAATGTTATTAAATTGCAGTTATAGTACTCAAAGTTATACATGTCCATGTTACTAGTTGTAAAATATACAAGTTATAGCCGCTTCATTAACAAGGTCTGCAGAAAGTATTTACTTGTTCAACTAATAAATAATTAGACCCCCATGCTGTTGAGGTCTTTTCCCTCCCTGATCAGAAAAAGGAGTGTAAATTATGTAGTATGCCTCACGCCCACACCTTAGAACATTATGTATTAGAGTGTCAACTTACTGATAACTATAGAAATAAGGAAATAAGTAGTATACCACATCAAATTGTTTGGATTTTGGTATGTTGTTTGTTTGGATAATGGTTTGTTTGGATAATGGTATGATAGACAGTATACTTAGGAGCTACAAGAATTTTGCCCCAAGAGTGTAACAATTATATGCTGTACTTACTATATTAACCTGCAATGTTAAATGGGATTCTTGTAATGTTATTTGTCTATTTGTACTCACTGAATCTGTGCGCCCCTTGAGGGACTTGAAGTAGAGGGGGGTAGAAATAGCCTAAGCTACTCTATCCCTTTGAGATGTATTTCTCTCTTGTCTCAATAAACATACTTGAACTTGAACTTGTTTGCTGTTATCACAGGGTATGTCATGTCTTGTATTCTCTCATATCTAGTTCATTGTATTTTTCTGTTATTCAATTCATCAGCCTTACCAACCTAACCTGACCTATAATAAACAAATACATTCAACAGTAATAAGAGCCGTTGTTGTTTTAGCGACGTCAAAAAAGCTGCCCCAGTATAGGGATAAAATATGGCCACCCATATCAAGGCCCCTCACAGCAACCTGACTCTTCAAGTATGAGGGACTTCACAAAGATGCGCAATGAGGCCTTGGCATGCTACTTATCTATGTAGTGTATTTTTTTTTTTGAAATATATACAAGAGTTGTTACATTCTTGTACAGCCACTAGTACGCGTAGCGTTTCGGACAGGTCCCTGGAATACGATCCCCTGCCGCGAAGAATCGTTTTTTCATCCAAGTACACATTTTACTGTTGCGTTAAACAGAGGCTACAGTCAAGGAATTGCGCCCAGTAAATCCTCCCCGGCCAGGATACGAACCCATGACATAGCGCTCGCGGAACGCCAGGCGAGTGTCTTACCACTACACCACGGAGACTGCTCACCTACATACTATTCAAATGGATAAACCAGGGTGTATATGTCCCATTGAAATAAATAAATACATTAGTAATTATTCATAAAAAACTAAGGTTGTGTTAAGGCACACAAAAATATATTAATATAACATCATGTGCATCAATGCAACACTTGTACTTACACTAAAAATACACAAAATCAAAAACACACAAAATAAAAACACATACACATTTACACTCAATATAGCATTTAAGTACAAAGTAATTCCCCACAATTTTCCATTTACACAGAAAATACAACATTTACACACCAGATATAACATTTATGTACACAATATATTATCACACACAAAATATATCGTTTACAGGCAAAATATACCATTCATACCGGGCCCCTGACAGCCTGGTGGACAGCGCTTCGGATTCGTAGTCCTGAGGTTGCGGGTTCGATCCCCGGTGGAGGCGGAGACAAATGGGCAAAATGTTTCGTTCACCCTGATGCCCCTGTTACCTAGCAGTAAATTGGTACCATATGGGAATTAGACAGCTGCTACGGGCTGCTTCCTGGGGGGTGGAGGGCTAGTCGAGGACCGAGCTGCTGGGACACTAAAGCCCCGAAATCCTCTCAAGATAACCTTCACACACAAAATATGTCATTTACATACAAAATATGTAAGTTGCACACAAAATACCACCACATTGTCTCATAAACCAAATACACTTTCACATGAAGATCTATTTTTCAGATAAGATATAGATAACTTACACAAATACACAATTTGCACAAAAAATACAGTTGCCCCAGTTCCACTTCAGCATATTAAAAACACAACTTGCATAAATACACTATTCGCACAAAACAATTGTGCGAATATGCTAGATATTAAGTCACTGCACATTCTTTCATGTGTATTATACATATATAAAACGCTAAACTATAATGCCAATCCTGACCTCAAAAGCTTCATTGAAGGTTGTAACAGAACCCATGAGCACCACACCAGAAATAAACACAGTTTTGATATTCCTAGAGTACGACTTAATCAAACTAGAAATGCTCTACAAATCAAGGGGCCCAGAATGTGGAATGACCTTCCCAACCATGTTAAAGACTGTACCTCTCTCTACCAGTTTAAGATAAAAACGAAGCTATACCTAATAAATTCCCTGTAACCTACCTTACCCCTCTATTGTCAACCCATGTCTTTTTTTTTTTTTTAAACAACGCTGTTTGTCGACCTAATTGTATTTGTGCTGCTTTTTCAGCCATGTTCCCCCCTTTTTTATCTCTATTTTTATTTGTTCTCAACACATTTTATTCTTTATACTCAATTAGTATTAAGCTTTAGTCATTAATGTTTTTCCTGCCGGAAACGCTTTGCGTAATAGTGGCTTTAGACATTGTATGTACTAGCTCTATCTATAAATCCATCAATCTTTGTAAAATCACTTGTACGTATGTACCTTACCTAAATAAACATTTATTTATTTATTTATTTATTTATTTAATTGTAAAACATGGACAATTATTACACAAATTGTGTAATTAATACACATCTCTGCACAATTAATACAAGCAAACTTGCTATATAATTACACAACTTGCACATTGACAATCAATACACATAGGTTTAAATAAACAATTTGTCCATATATACAGTTGAACAACATGCGCAGTTAATACATAACTTGCATAATTATTACACATATTTCATAATTATTACACCACCTGCATAAATACACATCCAGTACAAATACATACAATACATAACTAGCCCAAATATGTAAATACACAACCAGCACAAATAGGCAAATTTACTCTATTTTATGAACATGCTAGTTCATTGCCCTATGATATTATATATCCTACCCTACACAACCTCGCCTAACCTGGCCTAGCATATCCAAAGCTAGATTTGATTAAAGTTGGCAAAATGTAAGCTATCCCACCTAATGTAAGACAATTTCCACCAAATATACTCAAATGTTTTATTTTATAGCACAGACAAAGCCCATTTTAGTCAAGTTTTCACCTATTCCATCTAACCCTAGACAACCTCTGTGGAAAGGGAGTTCCCCTTTGCTGTGGAAAGGGAGTTTCTTTTGTTACCACAGACGTGGCCATACATTTACAATGCTAAACAGCATATATCCATTTTCTTCTGTAATCCATGGACAGAGTAATTACCTAAGTGTAGTTACAGGATGAGAGCTACGCTCGTGGTGTCCCGTCTTCCCAGCACTCTTTGTCATATAACGCTTTGAAACTACTGACGGTCTTGGCCTCCACCACCTTTTCACCTAACTTGTTCCAACCGTCTACCACTGTTTGCGAAAGTGAATTTTCTTATATTTCTTCGGCATCTATGTTTAGCTAGTTTAAATCTATGACCTCTTGTTCTTAAAGTTCCAGGTCTCAGGAAATCTTCCCTATCGATTTTATCAATTCCTGTTACTATTTTGTATGTAGTGATCATATCACCTCTTTTTCTTCTGTCTTCTAGTTTTGGCATATTTAATGCCTCTAACCTCTCCTCGTAGCTCTTGCCCTTCAGTTCTGGGAGCCACTTAGTAGCATGTCTTTGCACCTTTTCCAGTTTGTTGATGTGCTTCTTAAGATATGGGCACCACACAACCGCTGCATCTTCTAGCTTTGGCCTAACAAAAGTCGTGAACAATTTCTTTAGTATATCGCCATTCATGTATTTAAAAGCAATTCTGAAGTTAGAAAGCATAGCATAGGCTCCTTGCACAATATTCTTTATGTGGTCCTCAGGTGATAGTTTTCTATCTAGAACCACCCCCAGATCTCTTTCTTTATCAGAATTCTTTAAAGATTTCTCACATAATATATAGGTTGTGTGAGGTCTATGTTCTCCTATTCCACATTCCATAACATGGCATTTATTAACATTAAGTTCCATGTGCCAAGTGGTGCTCCATATACTTATTTTGCCCAGGTCATCTTGAAGGGCATGACAATCATCTAAGTTTCTTATCCTTCCTATTATCTTAGCATCATCAGGGTGAGAGATCTGTTATACATATAGTCCAATAGGAATCCCTGTGTTACAAATGATATACTTGAGTACTATAAGGTCCTTTATTGATTATGCTGCACCTGTCATTTTTTTTTTGGTAAAGGTAGGATGGGCAAGTTGGAGACGGTACAAAATGAAGCCATGAGAATTATCTTAGGATGCCCAAGAAATTCTATGATTAACATAATGAGGATGGAGTTGAATCTGAAGAGTATTGGGGATAGAATTTCAGAGATAAATGTAGCCTCCGCCATTAGATTAATGAGAGGTGAGGGAGCTAATGAACTAATCCTCTTAGTTCAAAAAGCGGGAAGTAATGAACACTGTATAATAAAGTATAATAAGAGAGCATATATGAGTGTCTTATGTTCTAATGTTATAAAGTATGATATTATTCCAGAGTGTATTGCTGTGCCTAAGAGACAATTCACACCACCATGGGAAGATTGTAATGTAGATGTAGTAATTATTCCCTTTCAAAATAAAAAAAATGTATATATGAGATAGGAGAGCTGAGGGCAACATATGATTGTATAATTAGAAAATTACCTACAGAAAACACTTTACATGTATATTGTGATGGGTCAGTAGCTAGGGATGGGAAGGCAGGATGTGGAGTCTTGATCAGGGAGTACACTGACATCGGCACTGTAGATACTGTTATTGGTCGCCGCTTAACTGACAATGTCTCTTCAGCGCAGGCTGAACTCCAAGGTGTATTAGCAGGATTACAGGAAGTAGTCAAATGTGGTAAAGATGCTTGCTTCTTTATTGACAGCAGAGTAGCGTTAGAGTCTTTAAATAGCAGACCTATTCAGGAGACGCTGTCTTCTTTTATGTGCTAGCCATATGCTGTATTGTGACTACCAATTTTTGTCAACTACCATTCAAGCTGTCATTGCAATCAATCTTAGCTACCTATGTGCTTTAATATACTGTACCTACAATTTTATCTCATCTTCTTTTTTTCATTTCATGTAACTGTTATCATTTTTTTTGTCTATAAATTTTGCAAGTATTTACCTCCTTAAAATTTTCTTAGATTAAGGACCTGCCCGAAACGCTGCGCGTGCTAGTGGCTTTACAAGACTGTAATTACCATATTATGTATCCTCACATTCCTTATGTACATTCTTGTATATGCATAAATAAATAAATAAATAAATAAGTATACCAGTATGCCAGAATATTGTGATAGAGTGTAGAGAGAATGTTAAGAAATTAGAAAAACTAGGTGTTAAGTAAGATTCATGTGGATCCCTTCACATGTGGGAATACTGTTGAATGAGGCAGTTGATGACATAGCGAAGAGAGCTTCGGAAAAAACTCTTGTTGATGATAACATTGAAACAAATAAAAACAAGAATCAAGATCCAAGAGGGTGAAGAAATGATAAAGAGAATGGCAATGGTGGACAGTAGTAACACACTTAAGAATTATTCAATAATAAATACAAACTCGTCCTTCACCTATGGTAAAGGAAAGTCTACTTGGAAGGATTCAATTTACATGAGATTAAGATTAGGATACAAATATATCTGGCAATACGGTGTTGATGTCAGTGAAAAAGATAAGGAGTGTAAATTATGTAGTATGCCGTACGCCCACACCTTAGAACATTATGTATTACAGTGTCAACTTAATGATAACTATAGAAATAAGGAAATAAATAGTATACCACATCAAATTGTTTGGATTTTGGTATGTTGTTTGTTTGGATAATGGTTTGTTTGGATAATGGTATGATAGACAGTATACTTAGGAGCTACAAGAATTTTGTCCCAAGAGTGTAACAATTATATGCTGTACTTACTATATTAACCTGCAATGTTAAATGGGATTCTTGTAATGTTATTTGTCTATTTGTACTCACTGAATTTGTGTGCCCCTTGAGGGACTTGAAGTAGAGGGGGGTAGAAATAGCCAAAGCTACTTTATCCCTTTGAGATGTATTTTAGTGTCTCAATAAACGTACTTGAACGTAGAGATGAGTAGTATTTTAAATATATATTTTATCAGAATATTTTACGGGCTCACCATAGCCCGTGCTACATGGACACTTCGTTCTGAGTAGCTAAATCTGAAACAATAAACATCACTGTATTTACTAAAGAGGCACTTAACATTATGCCTTCAGCTGAACAAGTCTGTGGGTGGGGACGAGGACAGGTTGACTAGTTTAGCAGTTACCAAGGAGGATATTATCAAACAAATAGTGAAACTCAAACCAAACAAATCCCCAGGGCCGGATGAAGTGTTTGCCAGGGTGATTAAAGAATGCAAAGAGGAGCTTTGCGAGCCACTGTCAGCCATATTTAATAAATCATTAGAGTCAGGCAGAGTGCCAGAGTCGTGGAAGCTTGCTAATGTGGTACCAATTTTCCCAATTTAATAGGTACTAAACTATCGGCCAATTAGCTTAACGTCTATTGTGGGAAAGTTGCTTGAATCGATAATTGCAAAAAAAATATGTCATTTGTCTTCATCTTGAAAAAACATATTATTGAAAGAGTCACAACATGATTTTACTAATGGCCGTAAATGTTTAACAAATTGGCTATCATTTTATTCCAGCATAGTTGAGGCAGTTAATAGTGGTAAGGATTGTGATGTTGTGTACCTTGACTTTAACAAAGCTTTTGATACAGTGCCACATGAAAGACTGGTTAAAAAGAAAGAGGCTCACGGTATAGAGGGTGCTATGTTAAGTTGGCTATACCAAAGAAAACAAAGAGTTAGTATAAGTGGGGTTAAGTCAGAGTGGGAAAATGTAAGTGGAGTGCCTCAGGGCTCTGTCCTGGGACCTCTGTTATTCATAATATATATATCATATGATTTAGATTCAGGTTTGATCAGAAATATTTGCAAATTTACGGATGATACGAAAATCGGGAGGAAGATAAAACACAGAAAAACACTATCACTTCAAGATAATCTAAATAAAGTTTTAAAATGGTCAAAAGATTGGCAGATGCAGTTTAATGTTGACAAATGTAAGGTTTTGAAGCTCGGTAAAAATCTGTGGATGGTGTTTTGGGTGGTTATAAATGGGAACTGCCAAGTATGGGCCAATTGGCCTTCTACAATTTCCTTGATTCTTATGTTCGTAACATGGGCTTGAACCCAAAATAGGAATTTTATAAATAAAACTATTTATACTCTCTGTTTCAATATATATTTAACAGATAATAATTGTATTAATTTCTGAAATTTGTATTACAATTTATAATGGTGTCCTTGGGCGTCCTTGGGCTCCAGTGCCAACACCCAACATCTGGCTTGAGTGTTGGCACTGGAGAGTTGGGCACTGGAGCTGTAGCTGTGGAGCTTCACGAAGTAGTCATGAATTGCATTATTTGATGTTTTTGTGATAAGAATTGAGGCCTTAAGGTACCTTTAAGTGTAGTTGGTTTATTCGTGAACTTCTGAAATTTCGAATAGAATTCTTTGAACTTACTTTCCTTTTCCTCCAAGAAATTCTTTTTCAAAAGAGACTCATTTTTGATGGGTTCACATTTGTCAAATTCTGGCTGGATCTCGGAGTCAGGCAGTGGATGGAAGATTGTGACCACTTGTGCCTCGGGCTGGTCCTCCAGCACCTGACCCAAGCAGCAAGTAACGTTGCCACCACTACAGCGGAGGTCCGTCTCTACACGCATCTCGGGCACCTCCATGAGGAAGGACCACACCGAGGAACAACTGCTCCTCGACGAGCACGAGCAAGCAGACACAGGCCGCCGTATCACTACCATCTGCGGAACCATATCAATGTTTATGAAATCATATTCCTCACGTACAGTCAGCATAGAGTCTATTCCGGATACAGACGGCAGCCAGGGTGCAGGGACGGCTGCTAGAGCCAGGAGCACAATAACCTCTAGAGGCCTCATGTTTGACAGCACCACCGCCAGACTTAACACTGGATAACTGGCACCCCCCCGATACTTACAAGGAAATATATACATATATGAGTGTGGTGGTGAGGTGAAGACCCACAACTGTAGATCTTCTGCAGTCTCATCTTTGTGTTCTGCTGTCCCTAGATTGATGAAGATTAAGCCACCCAAGAGGTGGCACGGGCATGAATAGCCCGTAAGTGGTGGCCCTTTCGAGCCATTACCAGTATCAAAAGATGATACTGGAGATCTGTGGAGGCGCAACTGCACCCTGCGTGACGGGAGATGTCTCCCGGACCAAGTGGTGACCAAATGGTGTGTGCTGTCCCTATGAATATTGCTTATTAATTACCTCATATTTGCTCTTACCAAATACTCTTGTTCCTCTTGTATGTTATTTTTATTATTATTATCATCTGTTTTCAAACTTATCACTATATATAGTTGGTAACTTATCAACAGCTGGTTGTCTGTACAGGTCTCGTGTTTAAATGTCATTTATTTTCAGATCTTTCAACATTTCAATAATGTTCACATATTTATTTTCATTTAAAGTAGTGTTAATTACTCCTGTTCAATTTCTTATACATCTTTTCATGTTATGGTCTCCCTAACTGCTGTATATCATTTGCTAAATGTCTTGAACAATTTATATGTTAGTCTTCTTGTTAGTATTAAATATCTCATTAAACTTTAAAACAAGCGAATGATATAAATTACTATTATTATTATTAAGTAATGGTAATGTCTTTTCACAGACATAATAACGTGGGATACAAACGCACACACATGTGTAATTGGTGAAATTTTTGTAAAGAATTAAGAATTTACACCAAGTTTTTCGCATTTTCCTGAGTGCTTTGTCTAGGTCTGAGTGTGTGGTCGTCGCTGAGATGTAAGTCTGGTCCTAACTACACATTGTTGCCATGTTGACCAGACCACACACTAGAAGGTGAAGGGACGACGACGTTTCGGTCCGTCCTGGACCATTCTCAAGTCGACTGAGGATGAAACGTCGTCGTCCCTTCACCTTCTAGTGTGTGGTCTGGTCAACATACTTTAGTCACGTTATTGTGACTCATCGCCTCCACAGTGTTGCCATGTTAAAGGTCGAGGCTCCAGAAAGACATATTGTTCAGGGACTTGGATAGAGGAAAGTGGCCAAATATATTAAGGAGCCTACATTATGCATGAAGTGTTCTCACTAGGGAATTCTGGGTTGAAAATGTCAATTTGACCCAAGGTGTCGGTATTGTGGTAAGAAACATGACTATATTTGAAATCAATCTTATGATGGGACTAAAGCTTCTGCGTGATAACAAAAACAACATTGTGTCAGTTACACTGTTAGAACACATACGAAATGGAACCAGCGAGTCTAAATAGATTCAAAGAACTGCCACTCATATTAAAATGATGGGACTGCACGATGTATATACAGATGAAAGAGTACAGCACTTCCTTCCACCCTGGCAGATAGTACCTTTTGACATCCTGACCCCTGCATACCCCACCAAGAAACTAATCACAAACAACCCTCATGCTCAGCTTGCTGCTAAATTAAGCACCATAGAACACATTCACAATATACAATCTAAAAACAACATCGCACAGACCATATACACTGACGGATCACACAATACAGCTACAGGGAGGGCAGGAAGTGCTGTTATTGCTCATCAGCCCGATGGCGGTAAAATTTAAAAAATTAGTAACTGGGCATCCACAATGCAAGCTGAGTTGGTAGCACTCGAAATTATTGACAATATTGAAGTAGACAGCTGAATTATTTCCGACTCCCTTTCCTCACTACTTGCAATAAACAGTTTGCAATCAAGTAATAACGTGCTTGTCTCAGAAGCCAGATATAGATATATAACTGAAAACTCCACACCCCAAAAGGATTCGAATCCAGAGTTCAGGGTGTGGAGTTTTCAGTTGCATATACGCTTGGGGACCATGCAAGCTTGTTCGCATAGATATATAAGAATACTTAACAAGGAGGTAAATATAAAAATGTTGTAAATTCCTTCACATATTGGCATGCAGGAACATAATAAAGTTGACGCCCTTGCTAAGGCTGCAGTAAATAAAGACAGTATTGAACGGAATCTTGAGTTATCAAATAGGTCCCTTAAAAGTGTCATTAGACGAGAACTCCTAGATGAATTTGAAGAAAGTAGAACAATACAAACTGGAACTAGCAGGTCTATTGTTTATCACAATGAAATGTGTGAAGTAAAACATGTGTATGGGGCAAGTAACAAAGTCAGTAGACTAACAGATGTTGTCACAGCTCGACTAAGACTTGGCTACAAGTATCTCTGGCAGTTCGGCTTATATAGGGATCTAGATGAAGAAAAGTGTAAAGTGTGTGGACAAAGACAGGGACACACACTCGAACACTATATCTTGGATTGTAGTAAAGTTGAGCCATTAAGAGATAAATCAAAGCTCACGCTGTACGATATGGCAACCTATCTTATTACTAAGGATAAAATACCTGAAATCCTTTCACTGTATCCACATTTCATTTCCAGTAGATAAACGACATATGAGATTAAGAAACAAGTAGTATATTGTGAAGACTAATAATAAACAGAAGCTCCCCAATGACTCTGTAATATCTCCACTGCTCAAACAATTGTGTATTAGCGATAAGACCTACCATGTATGTATAATGACTTACTGTTAATATATAGCTCTTGAAATAGAACATTCTCTGTAACTAGCTGATATTGTAGTTATAAGGTGTGAAGGATAGATGAAATTGTTTATGTAATAATCAGAGTTGAGGTCTGACAAAGACCTTTTGTGCCCTCTGTAATGCTTTTCCCGCTACCGCTCACAGGATGGGTATGGGGTGCACAATAAACTAGCCACCTCCGGCGGCAAGTAGTCAAAAGCATGACTCACAGCTGTGTAGGACCATCTGGTCACCACTTGGTCCGGGAGACATCTCCCGTCACGCAGGGTGCAGTCGCGCCTCCACAGATCTCCAGTATCAGCGCTTGATACTGGTAATGGCTCAAAAGGGCCACCACTTACGGGCTATTCATGCCCGTGCCACCTCTTGGGTGGCTTAATCTTCATCAATCAATCAATCAGCTGTGTAGAGTCAAGACTGACAAAGAAGAAAATTTGTTGCCCTCTTACTGCAATTATCGAGGCATCTGCAATGGTGGTTCCTCTCTGTGACCAATGAAGCCCCGTGTGAGAGATTCCAAGCTGATAACCATATGCAGAGTAAACGAGGCTCCGAAGGAAGGCAAGATCGTACAGCAGGAACAAGGAACAACAGTGGAAAGACAACAATTGCCTCTGTGACCAACGTCTGGGAGAAATAATAAATAAATAAATAAATGTTTATTTAGGTAAGGTACATACATACAAGAAATTTTTACAAAGATTGGTGGACTTATAGATAGAGCTAGTACATACAATGCCTAAAGCCACTATTACGCAAAGCGTTTCGGGCATAAGCAAAGCGTTTCGGGCATATTAAAGAAAGAGAAAGAGAAACAAGAGAAAAGCACGGTGACGATTAGGGAGAGCCTAGCTGCAGCAGGAAACTAAGTTGAAAAAGTGTACCTTCGTGGCGATGAGGTGCAGGGCAGCGCCGTAGATTCTGCGGTCGGTACACAGCTCTTGGAATACCTCAAGAAGTTGAACAAGAGGACTCACGCTCTAGAAAAATTAGCAATGGCCAACAGATGGTGTGTAGTGGGGAGTAAAGTGAGGAAAGAAACGGAGGGGGGGAAGAAAGTAAGGAAGAGGATGGCGTATCACGGATGGAAGAGTCTCAGGAAAATGAACAATCCACTAATGATGGCAGTGTTCAACCCATTGTAGTGGAAAATGTTGACGGAGAAGCTCAGGAAAAATGGTTTACAAAAATAGAATTGGAAAATATTGTTAAGAATAGAGTTACCTGTGATGGTAGCAGGGCGTGTACAAGTGCTGAGCAAGAAGAAATTCTAAAATGTTGGGAGTCTCTAAGGCAATATTGCTTCTCAGTGACTTAACATGTGGAGTGGGTGTGGACAAGGCGATGTCGATTATCAATGAATTGGCAAACCGCAGCAAAGTTCAGAGTCTGGGAACATAGAGGGAAAAGTTAATGCTTCTACTTTGTATTCCTCCCATGTTGGTGTTAATCATGCTTTGTAACATTAGAACATAACGATTTTATTATGCTTTCACATGCATTATTCATTTCTTCCCACCTTTTGAATTAATTAGCTTCCTCGCCCCTCATTAGTCTAATCGCCAAATCTTTATTTATCTCTGAAATTCTATCCCCAATATTCTGTAAGATCAATCATATCATTATCTCAGTAATAGTATATCTTGGGGCATGAGAATAACCTTGGGATTATTCTCATGGCTTCATTTTGTACCTTCTCCAACTTGTTTCGTCTACCTTTACCTAAACAAGACATGACGGGGGCAGCATAATCAATAAGAGATCTCACAGTATGTCATGTGATTACCATAGGAATGTGAAATATGATATAAAATTATGGTTAATAATTCTGAACAGTACGGGTTTGTGAGCCCCTTGAGGGACCTTATATGCACGAGGGTAGATATAGCCTAAGCTACTCTATCCTTTTGAGATGTACTTTATTTTCTCAATAAACTTACTTGAACTGGAAATGGAACCCATACAGCCCAGGTGAATGGGGCTGATGTTCTCCCTAATGATGTCCGGTAACAGTATCTACGGAGGTGATGTCAGCATCCTCCCTAATGATGTCCAGTAACAGTATCTACGGTGCCTATCTTGAGGTTATCTTGAGATGATTTCGGGGCTTTTTAGTGTCCCCGCGGCCCGGTCCTCAACCAGGCCTCCACCCCCAGGAAGCAGTCCGTGACAGCTGACTAACACCCAGGTACCTATTTTACTGCTAGGTAACAGGGGCATAGGGTGAAAGAAACTCTGCCCATTGTTTCTCGCCGGCGCCCGGGATCGAACCCAGAACCACAGGATCACAAGTCCAGCGTGCTTTCCGCTCGGCCGACCGGCTACCCCTGATGTCAGTGTTCTCTCTAATGATGTCCAGTAACAGTATCTACGGTGCTGATGTCAGCATCCTCCCTAATGACGTCCAGTAACAGTATCTACGGTGGTGATGTCAGTGTTCTCTCTAATGATGTAATGATGTCCAGCAACAGTATTTACGGTGTTGATGTCAGTGTTCTCCCTAATGATGTCCAGTAACAGTATCTACGGTGCTGATGTCAGTGTTCTCTCTAATGATGTAATGATGTCCAGCAACAGTATTTACGGTGTTGATGTCAGTGTTCTCCCTAATGATCTCCAGTAACAGTATCTACGGAGATGATGTCAGTGTTCTCCCTAATGATGTCCGGTAACAGTATCTACGGTGGTGATGTAAAAAAAAAATAAAAATAAAAATGACTATTCAGGTAAAAGTACATACATAGATGAGTTACAAACATAATGTTGGATATATAGATATATATAGTATAGTAGTAGGCATTCTTCAGTCTCGGGAGACTATGGAGTTGCGCCCTAGTTGTCAATTCTGGTGCAGCGTCTGGTGTGACTGATGAGGCCAATCCGAGAGTGGCAGTCCATCCCACACCGAGCACAAACGAAGTCCGATTCTGGTCTGTCTTCCTGGCTACCGGCTTTCCTTCTCTGTCTCTTTGCCTCCGATTCCTTGGCAAGTGACTCCTCGAACTTGGAGAGACCTCTTTGAACAGACTGCCTCCAGGCTGAACGGTCTGCAGCCAGTGTCTCCCATATAGCAAGATCGACGTCCATGGCTTTCAGGTCCCTTTTGCATACGTCTTTGTACCGTAGCTGGGGCTTGCCTGTTGGACGCTTTCCCTGCCTCAGCTCTCCGTACAGGAGATCCTTGGGGATCCTGCCGTCGCCCTTTCGCACAACGTGCCCGAGCCAGCGCATTCGTCTCTGTTTCAGCATTGTGTACATGCTGGTGATTCTTGCTCTCCCGAAGACGTTATTGTTTGTCACCTTGTCCTGCCAGGTGATGTCCAAGATGTGTCGAAGGCAGCGCATGTGGTAGGCATTCAGCTGTCTTTCCTGACGGGCGCGGAGTGTCCAAGACTCACTGCCATAAAGGAGAGTGCTCAGGACATAGGATCTGTAAACCTGAATCTTAGTATACTCAGTTAGCTTATTGTTGGCCCACACTCTCTTTGTCAGTCTGGACATGGTAGTAGATGCCTTACCATGCGTTTGTTTAGCTCCGTATCAAGAGAGAGATTGATTGATGAAGATTAAGCCACCCAAGAGGTGGCACGGGCATGAATAGCCCGTAAGTGGTACAATTTTTTTCCCCAGTATTCTGAGGTTGCATTTAATCATCAAACAGTTATCGTGGGGGAGGATACTGCTTCACAGCTTTTATGAGGGTGTCCAGCTGCTGGACACCTTTGTTGACCAGGAGAGTGGCTGTGTTGATGGCTTCAGGGTGGCCACTGCATGATTCAGGAACTCTTAAAGCTCTTCTAAGGTCATTGGTTGCTTCACATTCCAGAAGATAGTGAAGTAATGGCTTTTCTGTGACAGTTTGGCAGAAGATACACTCTCTGTTGGGGTTCACCAATCTCCCAGTTGCATCTGTAACCTAGACGTAGTCTATATAACCTAACTGCTATTTCCCTGTGGATTCCTTTTGGGATATTTAACCTTTCTAATTTGGTTGCCTGAAGATACCATGTTGCAGATGGCGAACCTTCAGCTATTCTCTGGTGTAGGTCGGCTTTGTTGAGATGTCTCATGATGTTTAGCAGTCTCCGTGGCGCAGTGGTAAGATACTCGCCTGGCGTTAAACGATTCGGCGGGGTCGTATTCCGGGGAAATTAGGGTTAAGGACCTGCCCGAAACGCTACGCGTACTAGTGGCTTTACAAGAATGTAAACTCTTGTATGTGAGAGTTTTTTGGAGATGATGTTTTTTATGTTCTCTAGGCTGGGTTGAATTGTTTTATGTATCACTGGATGACGAGTTGCCAATTTAGCAATTTCATCAGCTTTTTCATTTAATGGGATTCCAACTTGGGATGGGATCCAGTTTAAAGTTATGTTGAGTCCTTTGCCTTTAGCGACTGCTCCAAGATACAAAATGGTGGTAATTATTTCCACATTATCTTTCCACTGTTTTTGTCCTAATATTTGAAGTGCAGCTTTTGAGTCTGTGTGTATGATTGCATTTTGAGTGTTTTGTGCAATCACATATGCGAATGCCTGTTGTATGGCAAACAGCTCAGTTTGGGTTGATGATACTGGTCCTCCCAGTCTCCAATATGCCTGTACGCTGGCCGTGCAAAGAGCAGTGCCAGCACTCTCATATTCTGTGTCCACCGATCCGTCTGTGAAGATGTGGGTGGCTCCTGCTACTGCTATGCTATACATTTGCTCTTCTGTTATGCGCCTTAGGATTGTCGGATCATAGGCAGCCTTTTTCATTGGGAGACTTTCTATTACTATTTTGAAAGTAGGCTCTTCCCACGGTGCGGAAGGAGTGTAATTTGGGTGTGGATGATTACCCTCTCTATCAAGGATCATGTTTTTTAAATGTAGTCTGTTTAGGACTTTTCCTGCTCTTGCAGCCCAAGAGTTTCCATTGTTTTGGCCTAGTCCAACCACCAAGGCCTGCCGTACTGGGATTGGATCAGAAGAAATAATTCTCTTACTGACAATTGTAGCTGTCCTTTGTGATATTCTTTCCTGTAGAGAGGGCAAACCCGTCTCCAGTCTAAGAGTTTCAAGCCTGGTCCACATGGGGGCTCCCAGTGCGGCTCTCATAGCATTCTTTTGGGCAACTTCAAGCTTTTTCCACTGTTGGTGTGATAGATTTGTTAGTGCAGGTTCGGCATAATCGATCACTGATCTGACTGCCTGTACATAGTATGTGCGAAGGACTTGCAGATTGGCTCCTCCAGAGGGAGGTTAGCGACCTGAGAATTGCCGTCTGGGCCGCAGTTCGCTCTCTCAAGTAAGTGACCTCAGCATTAAAATTCATGTGTGTGTCCAGGATTATTCCTAGATACTGATAGGTGTCGACCCATTCAATTGGTTGACCCTGTACTGTGAGTTGGATGTTGGGCTTCGCTATTTTTATGGGCATGGCCTTTGACTTTGTGGGGTTGAGTTTGATCCCAATCTGTTTTGCCTCTTTACTGATGCAGTCTAAGCATTTGGGTGCAAGACGCGCCGCATCCCTTCCTTTTATGATGATGACAAAGTCGTCCGCGTAGTTTAGCAGCCTGCAGTGATGTGGAAGTTTCAACCTCATTATTCTTTCCATTAAACAGTTGAAGAGAAGAGGGCTGAGAATACCTCCTTGCGGTGTACCATTTTCATGTCTTTTGTACTCAGAGACTGTGCCATGAAGTTTTACTCTTGCTTCTTTGTTTATGAGACAGTTTTTGGTCCAGGAGAGCAGGTTGCCTCTGATCTCTTTGTCAATGAGGCAGCAGAGAATAGCTGGGGCGCTAGCCAGTTCAAAGGCTTTTTCGAGGTCCAGGAATATCAGCATTCCTGGTCTGTCATTCAAGTGGGCTAACAGAGTTGTAATACATTCCACTGTGCCAACCCCTCTTCTATAGGCATACATATCAGAGTGCAGTTTAGGCTTTTTCTACTCCAGTCTGTTGAATGCCATTCTGTCAGCCGTCTTGGCTGCACAGCTTTGGAGAGAGATGGGCCTGGGATTAGCTGGATCTTTGGGTTTTGGGATCGGCACTATGTCTGCTCTATTCCAAGCAGAAGGTCTAGTTTGAGAAGTCCAGGCTAAATTAATTAACCTTAGGTATGCAGCGTCTCCCTCTGGGCCGAGGTTTCTAATAATTTTATAGGTTATTTTGTCGGCTCCAGGGGATGTATCCTTGGAGTTTTTCTTAGCCCGATTGAGCTCATCCAGTGTGAAGGGGGCATTAGTGTCAGAGACTTCTTCACATGCTGTAAGGATTCTGTGCCACCTTTCTTCCTCTAGTCCGGTCTGTACTGCTAATACATCTGGTGGAAGTTGATTGCTGGCTGCTCTCTCTGCAAACCTGGTTGCCAGTACTTCGGCTTCCTGTTGAGGATCTTTGGGGTGTGGAGCTTTAGGTGTTTTATTCCCTTTGGCTCGGTGAATTTGCTGCCACATCTCTCCGAGAGAGGTGTGTTCATTCAGGTGTGAACACCATTCTAGCCACTTTTGTTCTTTTATTTGTCTGGTCTCCCGATGTACATGTTCCTTGACCTCACAAAGTAAGATCCTGTTGCGGTCACTTGTCTGCTTTTTGTATAGCTTTCTTGTTCTGTTGAGTCCATGGTTGAGTTCTTTGACACGGTCGCAATAGTACCAATGATCTTTATGGTGTCCGGTGGACTGTTTTTTCAGTGGGATTGAGTGGTTGGCTGCACTTTGAATCGCTTTGACAAATTCTTGTTCTGCCTGATTAATGTCTTCGGGAAGATCATAGTTTCTTTGCCACTCTGAAATGAGGTTTTGAAATCGGTCCCAGTTTGCTAAAGCCAAGTTCCAGGCTTCAGATGGAGGCGGAGGTGGGGTGGGTAGGTCTAACTGAAGATCAATTTGGACCCCATAGTGGTCGCTTGTGAGTGTGGGCTCAACTGACCATGTTGCTGCATCTCTTAGGGAGGCTGACACGAAGGTTAGGTCTAATCTGCCTCCTTGGATGTGGGTAGGTTCATTCTTGTTTAGGATTTGTATTTCTGGAAGCTGGTCCAGTAGATGTGTAATGTGTATGCCGGCTTCATTTGTTGTGTTCGAGCCCAGTGCCAATCGATGATGGGCATTAAAATCTCCACAAATGATTGTGTTTGTTGTTGTCGCGTGTCCAAATAACACAGAGAGATCCATTTCGGCATGTGGAGACCTGTACACATTATACACTTCAAGTTTGTCGTGTCTTAGCTCAATGGTAACTCCCATTACCTCTGTCCCTGCTCCACAATTGGGTGGGCTGGTTATGGATTTGGAGATCAGATCACATTTTACATAGATTGCACCTCCCCTGGATTGCCCATTGATCCATGGAAGGAAGAAGCCTCGATAGCCTGAGATTTTAGGTTCTAATCCGGCTCGAAGCAAGCTCTCCTGTAGTATCAGGATGTCTATGCCCTTGGTTGCTGCTATGCATTGCAAGTGTTGCAATTTAGTGCGCAGTCCTTGCGCATTCCATTGCAGGATCTTTAGACCTCTAGGTTCTTGGAATTTGCTGATAATTCCGTGGTATCCATGGAGTCTGATGAACACGCCATGGAAGTTGCAATTGGTGTAAGCTCATGACCTCTCCTCCCCCCTTTATATAGGCCCCCGTTGCGCTGAGCACACTGAGCCCGCGGAACGCGCTGCGCAAATGTCTTTCCCCTCCATCAGAAAATCCTCTACTTTCCTGTGTAATGCAGTGGTCATATCTTTTTCTCTGACATCAACACCGTATTGCCAGATATATTTGTATCCTAATCTTAATCTCCTGTAAATTGAATCCTTCTAAGTAGACTTTCCTTTACCATAGGTGAAGCACGAGTTTGTATTTATTATTGAATAATTCTTAAGTGTGTTACTACTGTCCACCATTGCCATTCTCTTTACCATTTCTTCGCCCTCTTGGATCATCTTGATTCTTGTTTTTATTTGTTTCAAGGTTATCTGACATACAACATCAACAAGAATTTTTTACGTGGCTCTCTTCGCTATGTCATCAACTACCTCATTCAACAATATTCCCACATGTGAAGGGATCCACATGAATCTTACTTTATACCCAGTTTTTTCTAATTTCTTAACATTCTCTCTACACTCTATCACAATATTCTGATATACTGGGCGTCTGCTATTTAAAGACTCTAACGCTCCTCTGCTGTCAATAAAGAAGCAAGCATTTTTACCACATTTGACTACTTCCTGTAATCCTGCTAATACTCCTTGGAGTTCAGCCTGCGTTGAAGAGACATTGTCAGTTAAGCGGCGTCCAATAACAGTATCTACAGTGCCGATGTCAGTGTACTCCCTGATCAAGACTCCACATCCTGCCTTCCCATCCCTAGCTACTGACCCATCACAATATACATGTAGAGTGTTTTCTGTAGGCAGTTTTCTAATTATACAATCATATGTTGCCCTCAGCTCTCCTATCTCATACATACTTTTTTTCTTTTGCAAGGGAATAATTACTACATGTACATTACAATCCTTCCATGGTGGTGTGAATTGTCTCTTGGGCCACAGGAAACAGTTGACCCATTGAGAGATTAAGGAATGTGCTAATGAGAGGCTGGGTCCCTCCCTGGAGCCGCTTGGGAGGCTAAAAGCAATGTACCCATTGGTGGATCAAACCTCATTGGGGATGAGAACATCAGACATGAAGGTGACTGCAGAAGGCCTATTTCATAAAACATGCGACGCAGCTTCTACTCAATGTAGTTCATATATATGTACACTGAATGAGTATTTTTGATTTGTTATATGCTACAGTATGGTGTGTGTGGGGGGGGGGACATGTTTTTGAGCGATTGCGATACATACACAAGACTAGCAGCGAAGGAGGAATTAAATAAAAATTAAAAAAAAAAGAGTGTTGGTGTAGCCTGTTTTTTTTAATTATATATGTGCATGAACTTGGGAATACTACTGAATTCCTGTTGAAGTCTCCATGTCTGGGGGGGGGGAGGCAGTCTGGGGAGAATGGGAGATGTGGATTTCCATTTTATTTCCAATGGTCGATAAACGATCCTTAAAGAAAGATTGACAAAGTTTAAATTGTATACTCAAGAAAGGCGAAGAATTAGGGGCGTGAGATGATAGAGGTGTACAAGTGGATGAATGGACATAACAAAAGGGGCTAATAATAGGCTAATAAGAGTATCGACACGAGACAAAATACGAAACATTAGGTATAAATTGGATAAGTTTTTATATTTAAGAAAAAGACCTGGGTAAATACCGGTTTGGTAGCTGAGATACATGTTCGTTCATGCTCTGTGTTCACCTAGTTATGTTTGCGGGGGTTGAGCTTTGCTCTTTCGGCCCGCCTCTCAACTGTCAATCATCTGTTTACTAACTACTTTTTTTTCTCCACACGACACACACACACACACACACACACACACACACACACACACACACACCAGGAAGCAGCCCGTGACAGCTGACTAGCTCCAAGGTTTACTGCTAGGTAACAGAGGCATTCAGGGTGAAAGAAACTTTGTCCATTCGTTTCTGCCTGGTGCGGGAATCGAACCCCCGCCACAGAATTACGAGTCGTGCACGCTATCCACCAGGCTACTAGGCCCCCGTACAAAGTATATGTGTTGCTCCCCTTTGTTTCATACGAATGGGAGATATAAAATTTCATCCATTGCTATGGTCAATGGATGAAATTCGTCGGTCAGGTGAAGTCACAGTGAGAGGTTGTGTTAACCGGAGCTCCTGAGTGTTGTTATATTATCATAGCAATATGGAAGTTGTAGTAAAGGACCTGGTGACTCTAGTGGGAGCCCTGAGGACAGAGTTGGACTCTCTGCGGGAGGAGGTGCGTCAGCTTAAAAAACAACGAGAAGTAACGAAGGAGGAGACCAGCAGTAAAGGGACCTCGTCTTGGAGAGTTGCGAAAGACAGGGGCCTTAAGAAGACTTTGATAAAGCCGCCTTCAAACGCCATAGCAACTTCAAATTCATTTGACGTTTTGGAGGACGAGTGCTGTGGTGAGACTGCGGATCGCGCAAAAGGGAAAGCAACGAAGAGAAAGGAAGCGCAGGCCCCTCAGAAAGTAAAGGAAGTACCTAAGCAAACATTAGTTGTGGGAGATTCCCAGATAAGGTATTTGGATAGAACGTTTTGTGCTAGAGATAGGGGGAACAGGTTAAGGGTTTGCTATCCCGGAGCTGGCATTGGTGATATTATAAACAACATGAATGATATTATGGCTGGTAATGGGAACAATCCCATTATTTGCATTAGCGTGGGAGGAAATGATGTTGGTCGAGTCAGGAGTGAGGAACTGATTCAGAGGTATAAAACAGCCATAGAGTTAGTTAGGAGCAAGGGAGGAATCCCGATCATATGTGGCATTCTTCCAAGAAAGGGAGTGGGAAATGAATGGATATCGAAGGCACTTGGTGTCAATTGCCGGCTGGAAAGATATTGCAAATCAAATGCAATATCTTTCATAGACAACTGGGAACACTTCTATGGAAGAAATGAAATGTATGCTCGTGATGGGGTGCATCTATCGAGAGCTGGGGTTGTTGCTGTTGCGAACTCGCTAGAAGAAGTGGTTAGAGGTGTTTGTTTGGGTTTAAACTGTTAGTAGATAGAGGTATGGGAATTGATTTGGAGGAAGGAGGTAATAAAAGTATGTGTTTGTGGGAGAAAGGAATTGGCAAAACGATCAGGGAAAGAGAAGGTCCGCAAAATAACAATTCACTTAGGGTATATTACACTAACAGTAGAAGTCTAAGAAATAAAATTAACGAATTAAATGCTCTTGTCTGCACAGAAAAAATAGATATTATTGCACTTACCGAAACGTGGATGAATGTAGAAAATAGAGAACTATTAGCTGAATATCAAATATATGGATTTAAACTATTTCACACAGATAGATATATTAGACGAGGAGGTGGAGTAGCCATATATGTTAGGGATAATTTGAAATGTAGTCTCAAAGAGGGAATCAAAACAGAGCCACACACAGAAACTATTTGGATTGAATTAAACGAAAAAGCTAATAATATTATAATAGGAGTAATATATAGGCCACCAAATTTAGACAGAATGGAAGCAAAGCATCTATGGGATGAAATATCTAGAGCATCTAGATCTAACAGTATTTATGTCATGGGTGACTTTAATTTTAGCGGAATAAACTGGTTGAACAAAACAGGTAATAGTGAAGCAGAAGATTTTCTAGAATTAATTGACGATTGCTTTCTTACGCAACACATTAAGGAACCAACACGGGAAAATAATATTTTAGATTTAGTGTTAACTAACAGGGAAACGCAAATTAATGACATCGAAATAGGGAGTGAGCTAGGGAGCAGTGATCACAAAGAAATCAGATTTAGCATAGAATGGAATAGACCAGTAGGAGAAAATTCTGTTAAAGTGCCAGATTTTCGAAAAGCTGATTTTAATAGCCTAAGAAATTTTTTGGGTCAAATTGATTGGAAAGGCTTGGGTATGGGGTGTGGGCCGGTCTTGGAGCGAGACATGAACCCAGCGATAGGTGACTTAAATGGGGATTTCGATGTGGATTCAATATATAACTTATTTAAGAATATTCTAAACAAAGCACAGGAACGTAGTATACCATACAAATTGAATAGATCGTATACTAATGACCCAAAGTGGATAACAAAGAATTTGAAGAACCTTATAGGTAAAAAGAGAGCTTGGTAAGAACATAAGAACATAAGAACAAAGGTAACTGCAGAAGGCCTATTGGCCCATACGAGGCAGCTCCTATTCTATAACCACCCAATCCCACTCATATACTTGTCCAACCCGTGCTTGAAACAATCGAGGGACCCCACCTCCACAATGTTACGCGGCAATTGGTTCCACAAATCAACAACCCTGTTACTGAACCAGTATTTACCCAAGTCTTTCCTAAATCTAAACTTATCCAATTTATATCCATTGTTTCGTGTTCTGTCCTGTGTTGATACTTTTAATACCCTATTAATATCCCCCCGGTTATGTCCATTCATCCACTTGTAAACCTCTATCATGTCACCCCTAACTCTTCGCCTTTCCAGTGAATGCAACTTAAGCTTTGTTAATCTTTCTTCATATGAAAGATTTCTAATTTGGGGAATTAACTTAGTCATCCTACGCTGGACACGTTCAAGTGAATTTATATCCATTCTATAATATGGCGACCAAAACTGAACTGCATAATCTAAATGGGGCCTAACTAGAGCAAGATATAGCTTGAGAACCACACCAGGTGTCTTGTTACTAACGCTGCGATTAATAAATCCAAGTGTCCGATTTGCCTTATTACGAACATTTATGCATTGATCCTTTTGTTTTAAATTCTTACTAATCATAACTCCCAGATCCCTTTCGCAATCCGACTTCGCAATCACAACACCATCTAGCTCGTATCTTGTAACTCTATCATCATTACCTAACCTCAGAACTTTACATTTATCAGCATTAAACTGCATCTGCCAATCCTTTGACCATTTCAAAACCCTATCTAGATCAACTTGAAGTGATAGTGAGTCCTCCTCCGAATTAATTTCCCTACCGATTTTCGTATCATCGGCAAATTTGCAAATGTTGCTACTCAAACCTGAATCTAAATCATTTATATATATTATAAACAACAGAGGTCCCAGGACAGAGCCTTGAGGCACTCCACTTACAACATTTTCCCACTCTGACTTGATTCCATTTATACTAACTCTCTGTTTCCTTTGGTATAGCCATGCCCTAATCCAGCTTAATATAGCACCCCCAATACCATAAGACTCTATTTTTTTAATCAGTCTTTCATGTGGCACTGTATCAAAAGCTTTGCTAAAGTCAAGGTATACAACATCGCAATCCTTACCACTATCAACTGCCTCAACAATGCTAGAATAAAAAGATAACAAATTTGTTAAACATGAACGGCCATTTATAAAACCATGTTGCGACTCAATTATTAATTTATGTTTTGGTACAAAAGGATTAAAAATGGGGAGGTCACTTTAGAACAGGAATTCGTACAACTGGTTAGAAATGTTAAAAAAGAGATAAGGAAAGCAAAAAGAAACTATGAAGTTCGCATAGCAGGGCAAGCAAAGACAAATCCTAAAGGGTTTTTTCAGTTATATCGTACTAAGACTAGGGAAAGGATAGGTCCATTAAAAACTGAGACAGGTCAAATAACAGATAGTGATGAAGAGATGAGTAGTATTTTTAATAAATATTTTGTATCTGTATTTACTAAAGAGGAACTTAACAATATGCCTTCAGCCGAACAAGTCTATGTGGGTGGGGACGAGGACAGGTTGACGAGTTTAGCAGTTACCAGGGAGGATGTTCTTAAACAAATAGTAAAACTCAAACCAAACAAATCCCCAGGGCCGGATGAAGTGTTTGCTAGGGTGCTTAAAGAATGCAAAGAGGAGCTTTGTGACCCACTGTCAACCATATTTAATAAATCAATAGAGTCAGGCAGAGTGCCAGAGTTTTGGAAAGTTGCTAATGTGATACCAGTTTTTAAGAAAGGAGATAGATCACTTGCGTCTAACTATCGACCAATTAGCCTAACGTCTATTGTGGGAAAGTTACTCGAATCTATAATAGCAAATAAAATTCGTCTTCATCTTGAAAAACATAAATTAATAATTGAGTCGCAACATGGTTTTATAAATGGCCGTTCATGTTTAACAAATTTGTTATCTTTTTATTCTAGCATTGTTGAGGCAGTTGATAGTGGTAAGGATTGCGATGTTGTATACCTTGACTTTAGCAAAGCTTTTGATACAGTGCCACATGAAAGACTGATTAAAAAAATAGAGTCTCATGGTATTGGGGGTGCTATATTAAGCTGGATTAGGGCATGGCTATACCAAAGGAAACAGAGAGTTAGTATAAATGGAATCAAGTCAGAGTGGGAAAATGTTGTAAGTGGAGTGCCTCAAGGCTCTGTCCTGGGACCTCTGTTGTTTATAATATATATAAATGATTTAGATTCTGGTTTGAGTAGCAACATTTGCAAATTTGCCGATGATACGAAAATCGGTAGGGAAATTAATTCGGAGGAGGACTCACTATCACTTCAAGTTGATCTAGATAGGGTTTTGAAATGGTCAAAGGATTGGCAGATGCAGTTTAATGCTGATAAATGTAAAGTTCTGAGGTTAGGTAATGATGATAGAGTTACAAGATACGAGCTAGATGGTGTTGTGATTGCGAAGTCGGATTGCGAAAGGGATCTGGGAGTTATGATTAGTAAGAATTTAAAACAAAAGGATCAATGCATAAATGTTCGTAATAAGGCAAATCGGACACTTGGATTTATTAATCGCAGCGTTAGTAACAAGACACCTGGTGTGGTTCTCAAGCTATATCTTGCTCTAGTTAGGCCCCATTTAGATTATGCAGTTCAGTTTTGGTCGCCATATTATAGAATGGATATAAATTCACTTGAACGTGTCCAGCGTAGGATGACTAAGTTAATTCCCCAAATTAGAAATCTTTCATATGAAGAAAGATTAACAAAGCTTAAGTTGCATTCACTGGAAAGGCGAAGAGTTAGGGGTGACATGATAGAGGTTTACAAGTGGATGAATGGACATAACCGGGGGGATATTAATAGGGTATTAAAAGTATCAACACAGGACAGAACACGAAACAATGGATATAAATTGGATAAGTTTAGATTTAGGAAAGACTTGGGTAAATACTGGTTCAGTAACAGGGTTGTTGATTTGTGGAACCAATTGCCGCGTGACATTGTGGAGGTGGGGTCCCTCGATTGTTTCAAGCACGGGTTGGACAAGTATATGAGTGGGATTGGGTGGTTATAGAATAGGAGCTGCCTCGTATGGGCCAATAGGCCTTCTGCAGTTACCTTTGTTCTTATGTTCTTATGTCAATAAACGATCCTTGGCTGGACACTAAAAATATTAAGCCTCCAGATGAGTAAGGGAGACAAATAGGTCCTTCTGAATATTAAGAGAGTGACATTATTAAAGTGTATAAATAGAGATGAAAGTGGATATTAATAAGGAATCGACCTACTACAGTTCATCTAGTAGCAACAGTTGATGTTTTGGTTAACATACATTGGAAGTAAATAGGAGATTTAAGATAGATTATGGATGACATAAGAACATAAGAACATAAGAACAAAGGTAACTGCAGAAGGCCTATTGGCCCATACGAGGCAGCTCCTATTCTATAACCACCCAATCCCACTCATATACTTGTCCAACCCGTGCTTGAAACAATCGAGGGACCCCACCTCCACAATGTTACGCGGCAATTGGTTCCACAAATCAACAACCCTGTTACTGAACCAGTATTTACCCAAGTCTTTCCTAAATCTAAACTTATCCAATTTATACCCATTGTTTCGTGTTCTGTCCTGTGTTGATACTTTTAATACCCTACCAATATCCCCCCGGTTATGTCCATTCATCCACTTGTAAACCTCTATCATGTCACCCCTAACTCTTCGCCTTTCCAGTGAATGCAACTTAAGCTTTGTTAATCTTTCTTCATATGAAAGATTTCTAATTTGGGGAATTAACTTAGTCATCCTACGCTGGACACGTTCAAGTGAATTTATATCCATTCTATAATATGGCGACCAAAACTGAACTGCATAATCTAAATGGGGCCTAACTAGAGCAAGATATAGCTTGAGAACCACACCAGGTGTCTTGTTACTAACGCTGCGATTAATAAATCCAAGTGTCCGATTTGCCTTATTACGAACATTTATGCATTGATCCTTTTGTTTTAAATTCTTACTAATCATAACTCCCAGATCCCTTTCGCAATCCGACTTCGCAATCACAACACCATCTAGCTCGTATCTTGTAACTCTATCATCATTACCTAACCTCAGAACTTTACATTTATCAGCATTAAACTGCATCTGCCAATCCTTTGACCATTTCAAAACCCTATCTAGATCAACTTGAAGTGATAGTGAGTCCTCCTCCGAATTAATTTCCCTACCGATTTTCGTATCATCGGCAAATTTGCAAATGTTGCTACTCAAACCTGAATCTAAATCATTTATATATATTATAAACAACAGAGGTCCCAGGACAGAGCCTTGAGGCACTCCACTTACAACATTTTCCCACTCTGACTTGATTCCATTTATACTAACTCTCTGTTTCCTTTGGTATAGCCATGCCCTAATCCAGCTTAATATAGCACCCCCAATACCATGAGACTCTATTTTTTTAATCAGTCTTTCATGTGGCACTGTATCAAAAGCTTTGCTAAAGTCAAGGTATACAACATCGCAATCCTTACCACTATCAACTGCCTCAACAATGCTAGAATAAAAAGATAACAAATTTGTTAAACATGAACGGCCATTTATAAAACCATGTTGCGACTCAATTATTAATTTATGTTTTTCAAGATGAAGACGAATTTTATTTGCTATTATAGATTCGAGTAACTTTCCCACAATAGACGTTAGGCTAATTGGTCGATAGTTAGACGCAAGTGATCTATCTCCTTTCTTAAAAACTGGTATCACATTAGCAACTTTCCAAAACTCTGGCACTCTGCCTGACTCTATTGATTTATTAAATATGGTTGACAGTGGGTCACAAAGCTCCTCTTTGCATTCTTTAAGCACCCTGGCAAACACTTCATCCGGCCCTGGGGATTTGTTTGGTTTGAGTTTTACTATTTGTTTAAGAACATCCTCCCTGGTAACTGCTAAACTCGTCAACCTGTCCTCGTCCCCACCCACATAGACTTGTTCGGCTGAAGGCATATTGTTAAGTTCCTCTTTAGTAAATACAGATACAAAATATTTATTAAAAATACTACTCATCTCTTCATCACTATCTGTTATTTGACCTGTCTCAGTTTTTAATGGACCTATCCTTTCCCTAGTCTTAGTACGATATAACTGAAAAAACCCTTTAGGATTTGTCTTTGCTTGCCCTGCTATGCGAACTTCATAGTTTCTTTTTGCTTTCCTTATCTCTTTTTTAACATTTCTAACCAGTTGTACGAATTCCTGTTCTAAAGTGACCTCCCCATTTTTAATTCTTTTGTACCAAGCTCTCTTTTTACCTATAAGGTTCTTCAAATTCTTTGTTATCCACTTTGGGTCATTAGTATTCGATCTATTCAATTTGTATGGTATACTACGTTCCTGTGCTTTGTTTAGAATATTCTTAAATAAGTTATATATTGAATCCACATCGAAATCCCCATTTAAGTCACCTATCGCTGGGTTCATGTCTCGCTCCAAGACCGGCCCACACCCCATACCCAAGACTTTCCAATCAATTTGACCCAAAAAATTTCTTAGGCTATTAAAATCAGCTTTTCGAAAATCTGGCACTTTAACAGAATTTTCTCCTACTGGTCTATTCCATTCTATGCTAAATCTGATTTCTTTGTGATCACTGCTCCCTAGCTCACTCCCTATTTCGATGTCATTAATTTGCGTTTCCCTGTTAGTTAACACTAAATCTAAAATATTATTTTCCCGTGTTGGTTCCTTAATGTGTTGCGTAAGAAAGCAATCGTCAATTAATTCTAGAAAATCTTCTGCTTCACTATTCCCTGTTTTGTTCAACCAGTTTATTCCGCTAAAATTCCGCTAACGTCATTGTACATTTGGTATGATGGGAGGCGGCCTTTTAATCCTTAATAACTATCTACGGGCTCACCATAGCCCGTGTTACTTGAAACTGTTTGTTCCAAGTAGCGAATCTTTAACAACAACAACAACTTTTAATCCCCTTGCCATAAATATTAAAAATGGGAATAAATACACCATGTCAGAAAACGGTCTTGTCCAGGCTAGATGAAGACTGATGACGTCATTGACCATTTACCAAACTACCACAAGCCCATCATCACCCAGCAAAAATCTGCTATCAGGACAATAACAAACTTTGCTTTCAGACAACACCCAGCTCCCCTGTTTAAATCCCTAAACATGCTAAACATAAATTCACTCTATACATTCTCTTGTGTCAGTTACATTTACAAAACCCTTTTCTTAAGTGCAAACCCTGTTCTGAAACTCTTCCCGGACAGATGTAATAGGACCCATTATCACCACGCCAGATATAAATATCTCTTTCATATCCCCAGAGTCAAACTTAATCTGTATAAACACTATGCAAATAAAGGGACCCAGTCTATGGAACACACTCCCTAATGAATTGAAAAGCTGTCCAACTTTTACCTTATTTCAAAATAAAACCAAAAAGTACCTAATTTCATCTTCATAGTTCATCTTCATAGTAATAAAACCTAGTGCTGTAACTCACACTGTATCTAGTGCTACCCAACCCCCAATATATGTACCTAAGCCATATTACTTTACCATTGTAATCATTGATATCATCTGATATCACTGTTGTTATATTAAGTGAATATCCTACTGCATTATTCCCTGAAATGATCCTCAAATTGAGCTACAATGAACCAATGTATAACCCTGAAATCTTACCCTCATGTACTTAGTAATCCTTGTTCATTATACTGTATTGTTATTATTGTGTATTAATCTAATCTTTGTTTATTGTGTCAATATTTCTTGCAATGTCTCTGAAAATTTTTTTTGTCAATATTACTGTAAATTATCTACCTAAAATTATCTGTTAGAAAAAGGACCTGTCCGAAAAGCTATGCGTGCTAGTGGCTTTATAAGAATGTAAAAATCATCATCATTACTATGTACTCTCTTAACCCCCAATGTACCTTCTTGTATATAAATAAATAAATAAATAAATAAATAAATAAATAAATAAATAAATAAATAAATATATAAATAAATAAATAAGTTGCAGTGAGGTCAGTGATAATGCTCTGCACGAAGCTGTGTCCCTCAAGATGCGTATGGGGCTCTTTCCCTCGGAATCTAAACCACTGACAGAGACAGTTCCTGGATTCATATCAAATTCAAATTAAAATTTTTATTCAAGTAAAAGTACATACATAGTAGATGAGTTACAAACATAATGTTGGATTTATAGTTAGAGGTAGTACATACAATACTTAAAGTCACTAGTACGCATAGCGTTTCGGGCAAGGTGAGGTGGGGAAAAAACACTTAGATTAAAACTTAATAGTAATTGAGATTAAAGTATAAATTGTGTTGAAAAAAGGAATAAAAAAGGGGGGGGGACATGTCTGTTAAATAAAGCAAGATCAGTAACTCCCCCCAGACATACAGTTCAGATTAAATGCTGGTTACGGAGATCGAGAAAGGCTCGTTGACTTCATGCTCCACAAGGAAGATGAATGCAACGTGCCATTTACTGAGTTTGAATTACTCGCGGCCCTAAACAAAGGCAAAGCCACATCCCCCGGTGAAGATGGTATCACTTATGACATATTGCGTCTGCTCCCTTTAGTACCAGGGAATCCCCTGCTTGAGCTGTATAATATGAGCTATGTTACTGGGGAACTTCCTA
This sequence comes from Procambarus clarkii, assembly GCF_040958095.1. Classification (NCBI taxonomy): domain Eukaryota; kingdom Metazoa; phylum Arthropoda; class Malacostraca; order Decapoda; family Cambaridae; genus Procambarus; species Procambarus clarkii. The sequence continues at coordinate 22,147,124 of NC_091194.1, forward strand.
TCTCTTGGACCAACAGTATAATCATTCCAATTCCCAAGCCAAATCAAGAGAATGCTTTCCGCCCAATTTCCCTTACTAGCTGCATTTGCAAAACATTCGAGAGAATGGTCCTAAACCGTCTCCTCCATAGAATAAGAACCATGCTATCCCCCCAGATATATGGCTTCATGCATGGAAGGAGTGTGCATCATTGCATCACCACCTTTCTTACCCTGCACACTGAAAAGTCATATACCACCTTCCTACATCTCAAGTCTGCCTTTGATATTGCAAATAGACATGTTATCTTGAGTTAGCTTGCAAGAATGAATATGGATGGTCGGCTTCTTTCTTGGATCAGGGATTACTTATAAGAACATAAGAACAAAGACAACTGCAGAAGGCCTATTGGCCCATACGAGGCAGCTCCTATTTATAACCACCCAATCCCACTCATATACTTGTCCAACCCGCACTTGAAACAATCGAGGGACCCCCCCTCCAGCACATTACGCGGTAATTGGTTCCACAAATCAACAACCCTGTTACTGAACCAGTATTTACCCAAGTCTTTCCTAAATCTAAACTTATTCAATTTATACCCATTGTTTCGTGTTCTGTCTTGTGTTGGTACTTTTAATACCCTTATCCAACAGGAAGTCAACTGTATTTTTCCAGGGGCATAGGAGTGTAACAAGAGACTTTGAACTAGGTACCCCGCAGGGTGGTGTCCTCAGTCCTACCTTATTTAATATCTTAATAAACACGCTGTTAAACTCTATACCGAGCAAACCCAACGTCCACATCATTAGCTATGCTGATGATATAATGATACACACCACTGGGTATGCTAACACGCAGAACACTCTTAACTCTGTATTAGACTCATGTCAGGACCTAGGTTTAATTATCTCAGCAGAGACAACAAAGATACACAATCGGCGCCCACCCAGGCAGGGAGGAGCTGTTCGCAAGATGCAACTGTCTGATGGCTCCCAGCTTGACTATGTAAACAGATTCAAATACCTTGGCCTTGAGGTGCCACTGTATGGTCCTGTTGTATTCAGACTCTGTCGTCAGTATAAAGAGAGGCTCCGAGCTCTCAAGGCTGTTGCAGGTTATCACTCAGGCTATGGTGCCAATGTCAGAATTGTCAAAATGATGTACCTTGCATACATCAGATCTTTAGTGGATTATGCTGCACCTCTGCTTGTTTTGATGCCTGAAAGAAAGCTTGGAGGGCTTGAAAAATTGTAGAACGAAGCCTTGAGGATAATCCTTGGGTGCCCTCGTATCACAAAGATACTTAATATGAGAAAGGAACTTAATATTCCGAGCGTTGTTGATCGTGTTACTGAAATTAACTGTCAAATTGGTATAAAAATGCTTAGGCTAACTCATCCTAATCCTTGCACAGAAGCCCTCCAGAATTTCTTTATTGAAGGTCAACATTGTTCCAAATGGATAACTAAAACTGGAACTCAACTCAGAATGTATGGGGTTCATGATTTGTACCAAGAGAAACAACAACGGCACTTTCCTGCACCGTGGGAGGTTATACCCTTTCCAGTTTTAATCCCTCCCTTTCCACCCAAGAAGCAAATTAACATAAGAACATAAGAACAAAGGTAACTGCAGAAGGCCTATTGGCCCATACGAGGCAGCTCCTATTCTATAACCACCCAATCCCACTCATATACTTGTCCAACCCGTGCTTGAAACAATCGAGGGACCCCACCTCCACAATGTTACGCGGCAATTGGTTCCACAAATCAACAACCCTGTTACTGAACCAGTATTTACCCAAGTCTTTCCTAAATCTAAACTTATCCAATTTATACCCATTGTTTCGTGTTCTGTCCTGTGTTGATACTTTTAATACCCTACCAATATCCCCCCGGTTATGTCCATTCATCCACTTGTAAACCTCTATCATGTCACCCCTAACTCTTCGCCTTTCCAGTGAATGCAACTTAAGCTTTGTTAATCTTTCTTCATATGAAAGATTTCTAATTTGGGGAATTAACTTAGTCATCCTACGCTGGACACGTTCAAGTGAATTTATATCCATTCTATAATATGGCGACCAAAACTGAACTGCATAATCTAAATGGGGCCTAACTAGAGCAAGATATAGCTTGAGAACCACACCAGGTGTCTTGTTACTAACGCTGCGATTAATAAATCCAAGTGTCCGATTTGCCTTATTACGAACATTTATGCATTGATCCTTTTGTTTTAAATTCTTACTAATCATAACTCCCAGATCCCTTTCGCAATCCGACTTCGCAATCACAACACCATCTAGCTCGTATCTTGTAACTCTATCATCATTACCTAACCTCAGAACTTTACATTTATCAGCATTAAACTGCATCTGCCAATCCTTTGACCATTTCAAAACCCTATCTAGATCAACTTGAAGTGATAGTGAGTCCTCCTCCGAATTAATTTCCCTACCGATTTTCGTATCATCGGCAAATTTGCAAATGTTGCTACTCAAACCTGAATCTAAATCATTTATATATATTATAAACAACAGAGGTCCCAGGACAGAGCCTTGAGGCACTCCACTTACAACATTTTCCCACTCTGACTTGATTCCATTTATACTAACTCTCTGTTTCCTTTGGTATAGCCATGCCCTAATCCAGCTTAATATAGCACCCCCAATACCATGAGACTCTATCTTTTTAATCAGTCTTTCATGTGGCACTGTATCAAAAGCTTTGCTAAAGTCAAGGTATACAACATCGCAATCCTTACCACTATCAACTGCCTCAACAATGCTAGAATAAAAAGATAACAAATTTGTTAAACATGAACGGCCATTTATAAAACCATGTTGCGACTCAATTATTAATTTATGTTTTTCAAGATGAAGACGAATTTTATTTGCTATTATAGATTCGAGTAACTTTCCCACAATAGACGTTAGGCTAATTGGTCGATAGTTAGACGCAAGTGATCTATCTCCTTTCTTAAAAACTGGTATCACATTAGCAACTTTCCAAACATTAGCAACTTTCCAAAGAGAAAGAGATCAAATTAGAGATCAGCCCAAGCTTCGTCTTGAGGCAAAGCTCAACGCCTTAAGCCATATTGATGCTCTGTGGACAGAGCATTCTCTCTCTCAAATCATATACACTCTTGGTTCCCTACACCGCACCACGGGTGCAGCTGGAAGTGCAGTTGTTCTGACAATAAGAACATAAGAACAAAGGTAACTGCAGAAGGCCTATTGGCCCATACGAGGCAGCTCCTATTCTATAACCACCCAATCCCACTCATATACTTGTCCAACCCGTGCTTGAAACAATCGAGGGACCCCACCTCCACAATGTTACGCGGCAATTGGTTCCACAAATCAACAACCCTGTTACTGAACCAGTATTTACCCAAGTCTTTCCTAAATCTAAACTTATCCAATTTATACCCATTGTTTCGTGTTCTGTCCTGTGTTGATACTTTTAATACCCTATTAATATCCCCCCGGTTATGTCCATTCACCCACTTGTAAACCTCTATCATGTCACCCCTAACTCTTCGCCTTTCCAGTGAATGCAACCTTAGCTTTGTTAATCTTTCTTCATATGAAAGATTTCTAATTTGGGGAATTAACTTAGTCATCCTACGCTGGACACGTTCAAGTGAATTTATATCCATTCTATAATATGGCGACCAAAACTGAACTGCATAATCTAAATGGGGCCTAACTAGAGCAAGATATAGCTTGAGAACCACACCAGGTGTCTTGTTACTAACGCTGCGATTAATAAATCCAAGTGTCCGATTTGCCTTATTACGAACATTTATGCATTGATCCTTTTGTTTTAAATTCTTACTAATCATAACTCCCAGATCCCTTTCGCAATCCGACTTCGCAATCACAACACCATCTAGCTCGTATCTTGTAACTCTATCATCATTACCTAACCTCAGAACTTTACATTTATCAGTATTAAACTGCATCTGCCAATCCTTTGACCATTTCAAAACCCTATCTAGATCAACTTGAAGTGATAGTGAGTCCTCCTCCGAATTAATTTCCCTACCGATTTTCGTATCATCGGCAAATTTGCAAATGTTGCTACTCAAACCTGAATCTAAATCATTTATATATATTATAAACAACAGAGGTCCCAGGACAGAGCCTTGAGGCACTCCACTTACAACATTTTCCCACTCTGACTTGATTCCATTTATACTAACTCTCTGTTTCCTTTGGTATAGCCATGCCCTAATCCAGCTTAATATAGCACCCCCAATACCATGAGACTCTATCTTTTTAATCAGTCTTTCATGTGGCACTGTATCAAAAGCTTTGCTAAAGTCAAGGTATACAACATCGCAATCCTTACCACTATCAACTGCCTCAACAATGCTAGAATAAAAAGATAACAAATTTGTTAAACATGAACGGCCATTTATAAAACCATGTTGCGACTCAATTATTAATTTATGTTTTTCAAGATGAAGACGAATTTTATTTGCTATTATAGATTCGAGTAACTTTCCCACAATAGACGTTAGGCTAATTGGTCGATAGTTAGACGCAAGTGATCTATCTCCTTTCTTAAAAACTGGTATCACATTAGCAACTTTCCAAAACTCTGGCACTCTGCCTGACTCTATTGATTTATTAAATATGGTTGACAGTGGGTCACAAAGCTCCTCTTTGCATTCTTTAAGCACCCTGGCAAACACTTCATCCGGCCCTGGGGATTTGTTTGGTTTGAGTTTTACTATTTGTTTAAGAACATCCTCCCTGGTAACTGCTAAACTCGTCAACCTGTCCTCGTCCCCACCCACATAGACTTGTTCGGGTGAAGGCATATTGTTAAGTTCCTCTTTAGTAAATACAGATACAAAATATTTATTAAAAATACTACTCATCTCTTCATCACTATCTGTTATTTGACCTGTCTCAGTTTTTAATGGACCTATCCTTTCCCTAGTCTTGGTACGATATAACTGAAAAAACCCTTTAGGATTTGTCTTTGCTTGCCCTGCTATGCGAGCTTCATAGTTTCTTTTTGCTTTCTTTATCTCTTTTTTAACATTTCTAACCAGTTGTACGAATTCCTGTTCTAAAGTGACCTCCCCATTTTTAATCCTTTTGTACCAAGCTCTCTTTTTACCTATAAGGTTCTTCAAATTCTTTGTTATCCACTTTGGGTCATTAGTATTCGATCTATTCAATTTGTATGGTATACTACGTTCCTGTGCTTTGTTTAGAATATTCTTAAATAAGTTATATATTGAATCCACATCGAAATCCCCATTTAAGTCACCTATCGCTGGGTTCATGTCTCGATCCAAGACCGGCCCACACCCCATACCCAAGACCTTCCAATCAATTTGACCCAAAAAATTTCTTAGGCTATTAAAATCAGCTTTTCGAAAATCTGGCACTTTAACAGAATTTTCTCCTACTGGTCTATTCCATTCTATGCTAAATCTGATTTCTTTGTGATCACTGCTCCCTAGCTCACTCCCTATTTCGATGTCATTAATTTGCGTTTCCCTGTTAGTTAACACTAAATCTAAAATATTATTTTCCCGTGTTGGTTCCTTAATGTGTTGCGTAAGAAAGCAATCGTCAATTAATTCTAGAAAATCTTCTGCTTCACTATTCCCTGTTTTGTTCAACCAGTTTATTCCGCTAAAATTAAAGTCACTCATGACATAAATACTGTTAGATCTAGATGCTCTAGATATTTCATCCCATAGATGCTTTGCTTCCATTCTGTCTAAATTTGGTGGCCTATATATTACTCCTATTATAATATTATTAGCTTTTTCGTTTAATTCAATCCAAATAGTTTCTGTGTGTGGCTCTGTTTTGATTCCCTCTTTGAGACTACATTTCAAATTGTCCCTAACATATATGGCTACTCCACCTCCTCGTCTAATATATCTATCTGTGTGAAATAGTTTAAATCCATATATTTGATATTCAGCTAATAGTTCTCTATTTTCTACATTCATCCACGTTTCGGTAAGTGCAATAATATCTATTTTTTCTGTGCAGACAAGAGCATTTAATTCGTTAATTTTATTTCTTAGACTTCTACTGTTAGTGTAATATACCCTAAGTGAATTGTTATTTTGCGGACCTTCTCTTTCCCTGATCGTTTTGCCAATTCCTTTCTCCCACAAACACATACTTTTATTACCTCCTTCCTCCAAATCAATTCCCATACCTCTATCTACTAACAGTTTAAACCCAAACAAACACCTCTAACCACTTCTTCTAGCGAGTTCGCAACAGCAACAACCCCAGCTCTCGATAGATGCACCCCATCACGAGCATACATTTCATTTCTTCCATAGAAGTGTTCCCAGTTGTCTATGAAAGATATTGCATTTGATTTGCAATATCTTTCCAGCCGGCAATTGACACCAAGTGCCCTCGATATCCATTCATTTCCCACTCCCTTTCTTGGAAGAATGCCACATATGATCGGGATTCCTCCCTTGCTCCTAACTAACTCTATGGCTGTTTTATACCTCTGAATCAGTTCCTCACTCCTGACTCGACCAACATCATTTCCTCCCACGCTAATGCAAATAATGGGATTGTTCCCATTACCAGCCATAATATCATTCATGTTGTTTATAATATCACCAATGCCAGCTCCGGGATAGCAAACCCTTAACCTGTTCCCCCTATCTCTAGCACAAAACGTTCTATCCAAATACCTTATCTGGGAATCTCCCACAACTAATGTTTGCTTAGGTACTTCCTTTACTTTCTGAGGGGCCTGCGCTTCCTTTCTCTTCGTTGCTTTCCCTTTTGCGCGATCCACAGTCTCTCCACAGCACTCGTCCTCCAAAACGTCAAATGAATTTGAAGTTGCTATGGCGTTTGAAGGCGGCTTTATCAAAGTCTTCTTAAGGCCCCTGTCTTTCGCAACTCTCCAAGACGAGGTCCCTTAAACAATGGGCGATGACCTATACTTTGAGTGGGGAGTCCGTATAAACAATTGGGCCTCTACCCTTCAGACCGAACTATTTGCCTTGCTCCTTGCACTGAAATGTGTACAAGTCTCAAAACTTGATACATTAATTGTAAGTGACTCCTTATCATCCTTGATTTCTCTCAACTCTTTAAGACATAACTGTAACATGCTCGTGTCCGAAGCTAGACACAAATACAACAAAAGTATTAAGGATGGTAACATTTCATGTGGTCTCCATCTCATGTTGGCCTCCGAATGCATGATAGAGCTGATAAGTTAGCCAAAGAATCTGCCTTTAAAGGAGCCGTTGAGTGTAACCTTGGATTGTCAATGAGCAATCTGAGAGCAGCAGTACACCGAGAACTTCAACAAGATCTTGTTGATGATAGGGTTACAAGATACGAGCTAGATGGTGTTGAGATTGCGAAAGGGATCTGGGAGTTATGATTAGTAAGAATTTAAAACAAAAGGATCAATGCATAAATGTTCGTAATAAGGCAAATCGGACACTTGGATTTATTAATCGCAGCGTTAGTAACAAGACACCTGGTGTGGTTCTCAAGCTATATCTTGCTCTGGTTAGGCCCCATTTAGATTATGCAGTTCAGTTTTGGTCGCCATATTATAGAATGGATATAAATTCACTTGAACGTGTCCAGCGTAGGATGACTAAGTTAATTCCCCAAATTAGAAATCTTTCATATGAAGAAAGATTAACAAAGCTTAAGTTGCATTCACTGGAAAGGCGAAGAGTTAGGGGTGACATGATAGAGGTTTACAAGTGGGTGAATGGACATAACAAAGGGGATATTAATAGGGTATTAAAGTATCAACACAAGACAGAACACGAAACAATGGGTATAAATTGGACAAGTTTAGATTTAGGAAAGACTTGGGTAAATACTGGTTCAGTAACAGGGTTGTTAATTTGTGGAACCAATTGCCGCGTAACATTGTGGAGGTGGGTTCCCTCGATTGTTTCAAGCGCGGGTTGGACATGTATATGAGTGGGATTGGGTGGTTATAAATAGGAGCTGCCTCGTATGGGCCAACAGGCCTTCTGCAGTTGCCTTTGTTCTTATGTTCTTATGTTCTTATCTTGTAGATCTGAGGCAAAGTGAAACTGACACCAGTAATTCCATCTATCATCATACTATCATGCAAGAGGAACCACACATCTATGGATCATCCAATAAAATCAGCAGACTTCTAGATGTTACTACTGCTCGGCTTAGACTCGCTTACAAGTATCTCTGGGAATTTTCATTATCTGCTGATGTAGACCTGACCAAATGTAAACTGTGTCAACAAAATTATTCCAACGATGTGTAAATATTTAATTCAAAATGATCTGCTACCAGAAATTTTAGCCAAATATCTCCAGTTTGCTAACTGTAGGTAGTAACTGAGTGATTGTAACCTATCCGAGTGATTGTAAATAGCATAGTTGAGGCAGTTGATTGTGGTAAGGATTGTGATGTTGTGTACCTTGACTTTAGCAAAGCTTTTGATACAGTGCCACATGAAAGACTAATGAAAAATATAGAAGCTCATGGTATTAGGGGTGATATATTAAGTTGGATTAGGGCATGGCTATTCCAAAGGAAACAGAGTTAGTATAAATGGGGTTAAGTCAGAGTGGGATAATGTTGTTAGTGGAGTACCTCAGGGCTCTGTCCTGGGACCTCTGTTGTTTATAATATATATAAATGATTTAGATTTAGGTTTGAGTAGCAACATCTGCAAATTTGCAGATGATACAAAAATCGGTAGGGAAATCAACAGGAAAGAAGACTCTCTATCACTTCAAGTTGATCTAGATAGGGTTTTAGAATGATCAAAAGATTGGCAGACGCAGTTTAATGCTGATAAATGTAGAGTTTTGAGGCTAGGTAATGATGATAGAGTTACAAGATACGAGCTAGATGGTGTTGAGATTGCGAAGTCGGATTGCGAAAGGGATCTGGGAGTTATGATTAGTAAGAATTTAAAACAAAAGGATCAATGCATAAATGTTTGTAATAAGGCGAATAGGACACTGGGATTTATTAATCGAAGAGTTAGTAACAAGACACCTGGTGTGGTTCTTCAGCTATATCTTGCTCTGGTTAGGCCCCATTTAGATTATACAGTTCAGTTTTGGTCGCCGTACTATAGAATGGATATAAATTCACTTGAACGTGTCCAGCGTAGGATGACTAAGTTAATTCCCCAAATTAGAAGTCTTTCATATGAAGAAAGATTAATAAAGCTTAAATTGCATTCACTGGAAAGGCGAAGAGTTAGGGGTGACATGATAGAAGTTTATAAGTGGATGAATGGACACAACAAAGGGGATATTAATAGGGTATTAAAAGTATCAACTCAAGACAGAACATGAAACAATGGATATAAATTGGATAAGTTTGGATTTAGGAAAGACTTGGGTAAATACTGGTTCGGTAACAGGGTTGATGATTTGTGGAACCAATTACCGCGTAACGTGGTGGAGGTGGGGTCCTTCGATTGTTTCAAGCGTGGGTTGGACAAGTATATGAGTGGGATTGGGTGGTTATAAATAGGAGCTGCCTCGTATGGGCCAATAGGCCTTCTGCAGTTGCCTTTGTTCTTATGTGTCAAAAGCTTTGCTAAAGTCAAGGTACACAACATCACAATCCTTACCACTATCAACTGCCTCAACTGTGCTGGAATAAAAGGATAGCAAATTTGTTAAACATGAACGGCCATTTGTAAAACCATGTTGCGACTCATTTATTATTTTATATTTTTCAAGATGATGACGAATTTTATTTGCAATTATCGATTCAAGTAACTTTCCCACAATAGACGTTAGGCTAATTGGCCGAAAGTTTGATGCAAATGATCTATCTCCTTTCTTAAAAATTGGTATCACATTAGCAACCTTCCATGACTCTGGCACTCTGCCTGACTTTATTGATTTATTGGTAGACAGTGGGTCACAAAGCTCCTCTTTGAATTCTTTAAGCACCCTGGCAAACACTTCATCCGGCTCTGGGGATTTGTTTGGTTTGAGTTTAACTATTTGTATAATTACATCCTTCCTGGTAACTGCTAAACTAGTCGACCTGTCCTCGTCCCCACCCACATAGACTTGTTCGGCTGAAGGCATATTGTTAAGTTCCTCTTTAGTAAATACAGATATAAAATATTTATTAAAAATACTACTCATCTCTTCATCATTATCTGTTACTTGACCTGTCTCAGTTTTTAATGGACCTATCCTTTCCCTAATCTTTTCCGGTATAACTGGAAAACCCTTTAGTATTTGTCTTTGCTTGATCTGCTATGCGAACTTCATAGTTTCTTTTTGCTTTCTTAATCTCTTTTTTAGTATTTCTAACCAGTTGTACGAATTTCTGTTCTAAACTGACTTCCCCATTCTTAATCCTTTTGTACCACGCTCTCTTTTTACCTATAAGGTTCTTCAGATCCTTTGTTATCCACTTTGGATCATTAGTATTCGATCTATTCAATTTATATGGTATACTACGTTCCTGGGCTTTGCTTAGAATATTTTTAAATAGGTTATATTTTGAATCCACATCGAAAACCCCTTTTCCGTCACCTGTCGCTGGGTTCACGTCTAGCCCACACCCTATTCCCAAGACATTCCAATCTATTTGACCCCAAAAAAATTCTTAGGCTATTGAAATCAGCTTTTCGAAAATCAGTCACTTTAACAGAATTTTCTCCTCCAGATCTATTCCATTCTATGCTAAATCTGATTTCTTTATGATCACTGTTCCCTAGCTCACTCCCTATTTCCATGTCCTTAATTTGTGTTTCCTTGTTAGTTATCACTAAATCTAAAATATTATTTTCCCGCGTTGGTTCCTTAATGTGTTGCGTAAGAAAGCAATCGTCAATTAATTCTAGAAAATCTTCTGCTTCATTATTCCCTGTTTTGTTCAACCAGTTTATTCCACTAAAATTGAAATCACCCATGACATAAATACTGTTAGATCTAACAGTTTAAACCCAAACAAACGCCTCTAACCACTGGTTCCAACGAGTTCGCAACAGCAACAACCCCAGCCCTCGATAGATGCACCCCATCACGAGCATACATTTCATTTCTTCCATACAGTTGTCTATGAAAGATATTGCATTTGATTTGCAATATCTTTCCAGCCGGCAATTGACACCAAGTGCCCTCGACTTCCATTCATTTCCCACCCCCCTTTCTTGGAAGAATGCCTCATATGATCGGGATTCCTCTCTTGCTCCTAACTAATTCTACGGCTGTTTTGAATATCTGTACTCGTTCCTCACTCCTAACTCGTCTAACATCATTTCCCCCTGCACTAATACAAATAATGGGTTTGTTCCCATTTCCCGTCATAATATCATTCATGTTTCCAACAATATCACCAATTCCAGCTCCCGGATAGCAAACCCTTAACCTGTTCCCCTTATCTCTGGCACAGAACGTTCTGTCTGAATACCTCACCTGGGAATCTCCCACAACCAAAATTCGCTTCGTTCCTCCTTTTTCCTTTTGAGCACTTTGAGGGACCTGCACTTCAATGCTCCTAGTTGCTTTGCATTTGCCTCCTCGTTGAACTACAGGTTCACCACAGCACTCGTCCTCTAATTAACACATCAAATGGGTTAGAAGTCCTTAGGATATTAATTTTCGGTTTTGCCAAGGTCTTCTTAAGACCCCTGTCCTTTACAAGTTGCCAAGACGATGTCTTTTTAATACTGGTCTCCTCCTTTGTTTCTTCCTGATGTTGTTTCAGCTGTCGTACCTCCTCCCGTAGCGAATCCAACTCTGTCCTCAGAGCTCCAACTAGATTCATCAGTTCCTTCACTAATCCTTCCATTATTGCTGTAATAATACAGCACCTTTACCTTTTGCTTTAAAATTGCACTGTATCTATTACTACCCAATCTCCCAATCTTTATGTACCCAATCCGAACATCTTTATCATTGTGATCATTGCTGTCTTCTTATATGCGCTGTCAATCTGCTGTATGGTGTCTATTAATCTTGTTTAAATTACCAATCATGCTGTCAATGTAATCAATCAGAGCTTTAATATACCAATGTGCTATAATATACTTACTAATCTCTTTTTCTTCTTGCAATGTATTTGTTATCATTTTATTAATTCTGCTAGAATTTACCTACTTAAAATTATCTGTTAGATTAAGGACCTGCCCGAAACGCTGCGCGTACTAGTGGCTTTACAAGATTGTAACTACTGTACTATGTATTCTCACAAATCCAATGTACCTTCTTGTATATAAATAAATAAATAAAAAATAAATAAATAAAATAATATTACTGCAATCGGAGCTCCAGCTAACTCACCCTCTCACTGTGACTGTCTGCGCCTGACTGGCGACTGAAAAGGTAACTGCAGATGGCATGCAGCTTCTAGTTGTTGGCGTTGATGTTGTATTTCAGCGTCCTGTTGCAGGATCTGGAGTCGCTCTTGTTCACATGCACATTCTAATTCAGCTTTTTGTACGTAGAACCGGAGTTGTTCTTGTTCTTGTTCACGGGCTAATGCAGCATCTTGTCTCATCTCCCGTTTGCGTTCATCTGCAGCAGCTTCCAGTTGGGCTCACTCGATCTTTAATTTCTTGTGTGTGAGTGTGCTCTTATCAGCAACTCTGTTGGTCCTGCTGTTCTGGAGTAATAAGATCATTGTTAACGAGATGTTATAGATAATAGACACTCTATTACTCTCTCATCTATCCTTATCTCAACTATGGTATTTGTGCTTGGGGTTCTACTACCCAAAATCATTTACGTCCTCTAATTACTCACCACAAAGCTGCTATTAGGACAATATCCAACTCTGGCCCCAGACATCACTCGGTACCCCTACTCAATATATATATATATATATATATATATATATATATATATATATATATATATATATATATATATATATATATATATATATATATATATATATATATATATATATATATATTGGTGTATACTGGCAGCAGGTTTTCTTTCAAACATGTTTCATTGAATATGACCGCATATTCTGTATTTATTATTTTCTGGTTTAGGGCTTCTATCCCTCTAACTATTTTCTTAGCATCAGGGCTTAATTGAAATAGGAGTTCTCCAAAACTCATTTTCGTACTTTTAAGGTGAAGAAAAGAAGTGATTTACTATAGAGTGTATTACACTTATTTGTATAATTTGCACGACGTTTCGAACCTCCATGGTTCATTCTCAAGTGAACAGATCTTACAATACTAGTTGATTTTATACCCGCATTAGGTCAGGTGATAATACAATGAAGGTGAAAAACATGGGGGGATACATAAGGGATAAATGTGAGGTGAAACATAAAGGCTGCAGAAGGCTTATTGGCCCATACGAGGCATCTCCTATCTAAACACAAAGATTAATCCAGTGTAATTGGCCTATTATGTTGGACATTGTCTTCTGTGTTGGCATCGATATGTTCTTGTCTTGTCCTTACTCTCATGGTGGGTAGAGTAAATAGTTCCGTGATTTGGGTGTTCATGGTAGGTCGCTCTATTCTTATGTCTTATGTCGCTCTATTCATAAGAATAGAGCGACCTACCATGAACACCCAAATCACGGAACTATTTACTCTACCCACCATGAGAGTAAGGACAAGACAAGAACATATCGATGCCAACACAGAAGACAATGTCCAACATAATAGGCCAATTACACTGGATTAATCTTTGTGTTTAGATAGGAGATGCCTCGTATGGGCCAATAAGCCTTCTGCAGCCTTTATGTTTCACCTCACATTTATCCCTTATGTATCCCCCCATGTTTTTCACCTTCATTGTATTATCACCTGACCTAATGCGGGTATAAAATCAACTAGTATTGTAAGATCTGTTCACTTGAGAATGAACCATGGAGGTTCGAAACGTCGTGCAAATTATACAAATAAGTGTAATACACTCTATAGTAAATCACTTCTTTTCTTCACCTTAAAAGTACGAAAATGAGTTTTGGAGAACTCCTATTTCAATTAAGCCCTGATGCTAAGAAAATAGTTAGAGGGATAGAAGCCCTAAACCAGAAAATGATAAATACAGAATATGCGGTCATATTCAATGAAACATATATATATATATATATATATATATATATATATATATATATATATATATATATATATATATATATATATATATATATGAGCACCCATGTGGTGCTCATGGGTTCTGTTATATATATATATAATATATATATATATATAATATATATATATATATATATATATATATATATATATATATATATATATATATATTATATATATATTATATATATATATATAACAGAACCCATGAGCACCACACCAGAAACAAATACCTTTTTGATATTCCTAGAGTACGACTTAATCAAACTAGAAATGCTCTACAAATCAAGGGACCCAGAATGTGGAATGACCTTCCCAACCATGTTAAAGACTGTTCCTCTCTCAGCCAGTTTAAGATAAAAACTAAGCACTACCTGATATAACTCCCTGTAACCTACCTTACCCGTATAATGTCAACCCATGTCTGCTATTTTTAAAGAAAGCTGTTTGTCGACCAAATTGTATTTTTTGTTGTTTTTCTGCCATGTTTCCCCCCCTTTTTTATTTATATATTTTCTCAACACATTTATACTCTAATCTCAATTAGTATTAAGTTTTAGTCTTTAGTGTTTTTCCTGCCCGAAACGCTTTGCGTAATAGTGGCTTTAGGCATTGTATGTACTAGCTCTATCTATAAATTCATCAACTTTTGTATCACACCTTGTATGTATGTACTTTACCTAAATATACATTTGAATTTTGAATTTGAATTTTAGATGGTCTAAAATCAGGTTATGACGCTCAGCTTTGATATGACCCCATGTGGAGGAGTGATGTGATACTCAGTTGTTAAGGTTATTAATTCTGCTCTAGTAGCACAAATTAATGTGTGCAGCTCCTCCGGGTTGGCCCGGAATGCGGCTAACCTAAACATATTTAATATTATATAAAAGCAAAATATAAATCGAAGAAAAATGCGCGTACCCTGTAGGCGAACCAATAAGTGAGGGTTACTAGACTGCCTTGTAAGTGATGTGGTAATATGCACGAGAATGGTTGTTATATATCTGGCAACACTGTACGTGAGTAACTATCCTGTAAGGCAACAATAAATTTACAAGATAATTAAATTACTGTACTATATATGATAACCTGAAATAAAACTAAGTCTTTGACTTTAGTAAGGACTTGGAGAAACAATATAAATGAATGTTTCGAGGTAGTAAAATATGAGGAAGTCTGTACCCTGCACTTTAGTGAGAATAAGGGCAAGAGTTAATTGTCGTACTGGAATCTAGGTAAATAACTACAGAGTTACCATTCCTGATGCTCTGTAAAATAATAGTAAACTCTCTACCTGAGCAGTTAATCATGAAATTTGAACAAAGGTTAGGGGTGCAGGGAGTGTCACTCTGTGACGAGAAAGGATACAAGACACTCCGTACATTGACAACATCGCACACTAATATTTTTACCACTTCGGACACCAGCTTTCGACGTTTCGCATATGTGTACGTGTTCCATATTAAAACGACAATATAATGCTATTAACAATTAAAATCTTCTATTTAACAGGCATATAGTTATTAAATGAAGTTTAGTGATGTAATAGACATAATCCGGAGTGAGTAAGGACGCCGCCCGCCAGCGTAAACACAACACACCACGAATGCCCACAAACACGATACAACGCACAAAACACAACACTTATGTCAGTTTTTGGATAAACTCCTTTTATATTTATTATGTGAGAGTTATACTTGTATAAAATGATAACTATTATAGGTAAGCCCTTAATATTTAATATTAATCAATAAAAAAGAAGTCAGAAGCCACACGCCTGTCTGTATATGTCTTTTGTGTAAAAGTATTTTGGGCGCTCATGTACTTGTGTGCTAGCTGGCGTTCACAACTGTTCTCGCCTACAAGCATTAGAATTAAACAAACGAATTTATTTTTTCATTTATATACAAGAAGAGAAGGCTACCCTTGAGTCTGTAATATTCATCTGATCACTGGTCTCCCATTTGGTCCTCATTGCTTTATCTTACTATTATTGAATGTCAATAATCGTATTATGCAATTTCAATTTCTTCTATTTCTTTCTTTATTATGCACCCCATACCTATCCCGTAGGCTGTGGTGTAAAGGATTACAGAGGCACATAATCGGTTCAGGAACTGAACCCTCTAGTTCGTTTAGCTAAGCAAATAACAATGTTTGACGCTAGTTACAAAATTATTAATGTTGTATACACATGTACACACCCTCATACATGCATGTACATATATATATATATATATATATATATATATATATATATATATATATATATATATATATATATAACTGAAAACTCACACCCCAGAAGTGACTCGAACCCATACTCCCACAACTGGTATGTACAGGGACGCCTTAATCCGCTTGACCATCACGACCGGACATAAGGAAGTGATAGCCGAGGCTATATGAACCACTTCCCCGCCGGCACTCGGATGGTAATCTTGGGCATAGCATTTTATCAAATCACCTCATTCTTTGGGGCACACGTGAGGAACACAAATGCAAACAAGCCTGAATGGTCCCCAGGACTATATACAACTGAAAACTCACACCCCAGAAGTGACTCGAACCCATACTCCCACAACTGGTATGTACAGGGACGCCTTAATCCGCTTGACCATCACGACCGGACATAAGGAAGTGATAGCCGAGGCTATATGAACCACTTCCCCGCCGGCACTCGGATGGTAATCTTGGGCATAGCATTTTATCAAATCACCTCATTCTTTGGGGCACACGTGAGGAACACAAATGCAAACAAGCCTGAATGGTCCCCAGGACTATATACAACTGAAAACTCACACCCCAGAAGTGACTCGAACCCATACTCCCACAACTGGTATGTACAGGGACGCCTTAATCCGCTTGACCATCACGACCGGACATAAGGAAGTGATAGCCGAGGCTATATGAACCACTTCCCCGCCGGCACTCGGATGGTAATCTTGGGCATAGCATTTTATCAAATCACCTCATTCTTTGGGGCACACGTGAGGAACACAAATGCAAACAAGCCTGAATGGTCCCCAGGACTATATACAACTGAAAACTCACACCCCAGAAGTGACTCGAACCCATACTCCCACAACTGGTATGTACAGGGACGCCTTAATCCGCTTGACCATCACGACCGGACATAAGGAAGTGATAGCCGAGGCTATATGAACCACTTCCCCGCCGGCACTCGGATGGTAATCTTGGGCATAGCATTTTATCAAATCACCTCATTCTTTGGGGCACACGTGAGGAACACAAATGCAAACAAGCCTGAATGGTCCCCAGGACTATATACAACTGAAAACTCACACCCCAGAAGTGACTCGAACCCATACTCCCACAACTGGTATGTACAGGGACGCCTTAATCCGCTTGACCATCACGACCGGACATAAGGAAGTGATAGCCGAGGCTATATGAACCACTTCCCCGCCGGCACTCGGATGGTAATCTTGGGCATAGCATTTTATCAAATCACCTCATTCTTTGGGGCACACGTGAGGAACACAAATGCAAACAAGCCTGAATGGTCCCCAGGACTATATACAACTGAAAACTCACACCCCAGAAGTGACTCGAACCCATAATCCCACAACTGGTATGTACAGGGACGCCTTAATCCGCTTGACCATCACGACCGGACATAAGGAAGTGATAGCCGAGGCTATATGAACCACTTCCCCGCCGGCACTCGGATGGTAATCTTGGGCATAGCATTTTATCAAATCACCTCATTCTTTGGGGCACACGTGAGGAACACAAATGCAAACAAGCCTGAATGGTCCCCAGGACTATATACAACTGAAAACTCACACCCCAGAAGTGACTCGAACCCATACTCCCACAACTGGTATGTACAGGGACGCCTTAATCCGCTTGACCATCACGACCGGACATAAGGAAGTGATAGCCGAGGCTATATGAACCACTTCCCCGCCGGCACTCGGATGGTAATCTTGGGCATAGCATTTTATCAAATCACCTCATTCTTTGGGGCACACGTGAGGAACACAAATGCAAACAAGCCTGAATGGTCCCCAGGACTATATACAACTGAAAACTCACACCCCAGAAGTGACTCGAACCCATACTCCCACAACTGGTATGTACAGGGACGCCTTAATCCGCTTGACCATCACGACCGGACATAAGGAAGTGATAGCCGAGGCTATATGAACCACTTCCCCGCCGGCAC